>NW_021319990.1:444030-472840 GCF_001605985.2 Dendrobium catenatum | reverse complement strand
GCAGGCTGTAGAGTGGATAGGAAAAGCACTTCTGGAACATGTCAATTCATTGGAAATTCATTAGTTTTTTGGTCTAGTAGAAAATAGAATTCAGTAGCCCTATCTACTGCAGAACCTGAGTACATTGCATTAGGAAGTTTTGTGTGACAAGTACTTTGGTTAAAACAACAGTTGATTGATTTGGGATTAACTATAGGCACTATTCCAATTTATTGTGATAACACTAGTGCTATTTGTATTTCTAAAAATCCTATTCAACATTCAAGAACCAAACATATTGACATATGACATCATTTCATAAGGGATCAAGTATCTAAAAGAGAAATTAAACCCACTAATGTTTCTACTGAAAATAAACTTGTTGACATTTTTACAAAACCTTTAGCCTTTGATACTTTCAGTGCATTAAGAATAAGACTTGGTGTGATTGATTTGAATGCTTAATTAAAAATGTTTTCTGCAATATTTATATGTATTGTCTTGTTAATATTTTTATGTATTTTTTTATGAGTTTTTGATCTTTTGTTTATGATTTTCAATATTTGAGTTTTTGAGATTTTATGCAGTTTTGGCTGTGTTTGTGTTTTAGTTTTTATTGAGTACATGATTTGAAAATTTTGATTGATAATCATCCAGGATGAAATTTTTTCGTACGGGATGAATTGTGTAGTGTGTCAAACTGTCGGATTTTGAACCATTTGTGTGCAGTTTTTCAATTTTTAATTTTCACTTCATCTATACGATCGTCATGATCGTCCAGGATGAACTTATTCAAATGACGGGATGATTGAATGACAGTTAAATGGATAAGATAGTTTTTAATACTATATTTCATACTTTCAAACCTTTGGTTCGTCCGAACGAACACATGTAGGTTCGATGGAGGGGACGATTTCAACTGCCATCAAAATGATCATAAGTTATGATCATCCCAGGATGAACATGTGTTTGTCTGTACGATCAATTTGGTCAAAAGTTTGTACAAAAAGATGCTTTGTAAGTTGTGTGATTACAAAAAGCCATTTTACTTTGGACAAATCTATTCGTCCATTTAAATTTTTTTTGTACGGGACGAATAAATTTTGTACGGGATGAACATAAAATTTCATCTGTATGAACAGTCATTTTTTCAATAAATAGACGGGCTTTTGAACTCAACAGTCACACTCTCACTTCACTTTCAAATCTTTTTGTTCCTTAGATTCTATCAATGGCAAGTTCAAGCATGCGTCAAAAGATTCTAGCCAAGGGTCCACCAAAGAATTCATCTGAGAACTTCCTTTCTAAAGCCAATGAAGAATCATTTCCTAGGTTTGTCTCCTCCAAGATCACACCCTTTAGAATTCTTATCCAGGAACAACTAACTTTTCAAGTAATGAACTTGTTTGCCTCAACTCAAATTAGCTTTATCCTCACCCTAGATTATCTCTACAACAAAGAAAACTTCCACTATTTCCTTGCGAACATGTCTTTTAGCTCCGACCATTATGTAATCCGTTTCTATGTCTTTAAGAAAAAGGTAGAAATCACCAAGGATGAATTAGGAGCCTTTTTAAACTTAAGAATTGAGGGAGCTAGAGCACATACCTTGATCACCACTACTGATTATGCTTGGTATGAAATTAATACTGTGATTAGTGGAATCAATTTTAACGAGCATATGCCTAAAGTATCTGGTCTCGTTCGTAATGCTCGTATCATCCATCATGTTCTTAGAACTTCAATAATTCCTAAAGCTGGTGATAGAATCAACATTACTCCTTTTCTTTCTATGGTAACCTTTTTGATCATGTCTAAAGAACCTACAGATGAAGTCTAAATAATCCTTTACTATCTTTATGGACTCTATAAAATTAGTCATGTCAAACATAAAAGAAAGAAAAACATTGCCTTAGGACATCTGGTTGCCTACATTCTGGATAAGAAATACAATTTAGTTCATCCTGATCAAGAATTTGAAGAACCGCTTTACTACAAAGACTGATCATTTAGAGCAATCTTCAGTAAAGATGAAACAAGTAAAACACATGTCATTAGTGATACTAAGGAAGAACATGAAACTACACTTGCACCTGCAAATGAACCAAATTATCAGGATTTGGATAAAAGATTTGATTGTTTAGAGACTCACTTTGATCAAAGGTTTGATCAAATTGAACCTCATATGAGCAACAGGACATACAGTACGCTCAAGACATGAGGTTTATGAGAGAACAAATGAATGATATTAGTACCAACGTGCTTATGATGAGTACTTATTTTTAAATCTTTGGTGCTGCTCCTCATCCTCATCCTCCTCCAGATCAGGGTCCTTCAGAGTGACACTCCTACTAGATTTTATGTGTTTCTTTAGTTGTTGTTTTTGTTTTGGTGAGTTAGTAAAATGTGTTGTACTTTCCTTTCTTAGATGTTTTATTTTTTAAATCTTATGATGTATTGATATCATATTTTTAGATTGTAATATCTTTCATTTTGATATCAATATAAGTTATCCTATCTTGGCTTTAATCTTGATTTTGAAATGTGTGTTAGTCTATATGACAATCGTTATAATTTTTGATCTTAAAAGTGCTACACTTCGAAATGCAAGTTAAAATTAAATTTATTAGAAAATCTAATTTTTCTAAATTTAAGTATTGCTTATAACTTGATGTAATTAAGATTATCAATTTCATGTCTCTTATTTAGACTACATTAATGTTAATATTATTATTGCAACTGTGATGTTTTCTTATTTTGTATTTCACTTATCAATAAATATTTATGTACTTAGAACAATTTGAAATTTTTTATTATTGATTTTGGAAAGATCTAAATTACTCTTGAAAAATGTACAAATGTACAAAAATCAAAAGGAATGCGCAATGTTGGAAGATTTGATTTTGTTCTTGTGTGAACTAACATTTCAGGAAAATCAAACTCCAGACTATTGAAGACTTCAAATCAAATTTAACATGAGAGATTTTGTGAATTGAAGCTTGTACTTTTCTTTGAATTAAGTTGAGAGGGAGTGATTGTAATTGAGTGAATAAACACACACACACTTAAGGAGATCTTTAACAATTTATACTGATGTTACGGGACGAACATAATTCATACGGGACGATCAAGTCAGTTATCTCCTCTAAAGAGTAATGGAATGAACAGGAGTCGAAGAAAATTTTTCTTAGTCATGATCGTCCAGGACGAATGTTAATCGTCCCAGGACAAATGTTAATCGTCCCAGGACGAAATGACCTCTAAAAAATTTTCATTCTGACAAAATTCATATTCGTGCTAGGACGGAATGCTCTCTGGAAAATTTTCGTCCATACTAAATCAAATTTGTTCCAAGACGAAATGTCCTTGGAAAAAATTCATTCATAAGAAATTCATATTCGTACCAGGATGAAATGCTCTCTCAAAAATTTTCGTCCAAACGAACGCAAAGTCATCCCAGGATGAATTATTCTCTGTAAAAATTTTGTTCGGACGAACTCATATTCACCCCAGGATGAAGTGAACCGACTCTTCAAATTTTGGTGACGTCCAGCAGTTTTTTGGGAACCGACCTATGGTATAAGTATTCATACCAGGTGAAAATAGTTTGTACGGGAAGTTGCTCGGGTACGATATCAGTTCGTACCAATATACATTTGGTTCATTTCCATGCATTTAAGCAAAATTGTCTAGGACGATCCACGATCGTACGGGACGATTAACTTTGTGTTTACTTAAAAATTTGCAATTTTTGGACGGTTTTTTTTATCTTTCATATAAATAGTCCAATTTAGACTACACTTAATCTTTTTTTCCTACTGATCATTGTTCCTATTGAAGGAAGAGTCAAGGAGAGAGTGTAAAAGAGTGTTTGAAGAAGGATTCTTCCTACTGGAGCATGAAGGCATCACTTAGTGTTCAAAGGTAAGAATCTTTACTTTTGATTTGTGTTTACTTCACTCTTTTCTCTCATCCTTCTAGATTTTTTGTGAAGAAGATCTATCAAAGAGATCTGGTTCTCTACCGACACTTGGATAGTATGAACAACCGAAGGGTTCTCTGCCCACACTAGGAGAGTGTGAACAGCCAAAGAGTTCTCTACCCACACTAGGAGAGTGTGAAAGGATGAAGGATTCTCTGCCCACACTACGAGAGTGTGAAAGGATGAAGGGTTCTCTGCCCACACCGAGAGAGTGTGAAAGGACGGACAGTTCTCTGCCAACACTAGGAAGAGTGTAAAGGATGATGGTTCTCTGCCGCACCTAGTAGTGGTGGAAGAGAGTTTTGTAAAGGCTTCTCCCCCTTGTTGTGGGTGCAAAAGGAGAGTCACTAGTGGCATTAGTGCAATACTATGAGGGTGCCTCCGAGGAGTGGATGTAGGTCAAGTTTGACCAAACCACTATAAATCTCGTGTCTTTTATTTTTCAACTGCTTTTTATTTTTTTGTTTTAATTTTTCAAAATTGTGGTTGAAATTTTTTTTTCTATAAAATTCACTAAATTTAAATTCTTGATTTAAAATTTTAAAAGTGGGTAATTTTTTTTAAATAACAATTCATCCCCCTCTTGGTAAGCCGCTGGGACATAAGCTTAGGTTGAACAACCTAATTCATAGTGAAAAAGTTTCACCATACATCATTTTTTACCCTCTTGATGAAAGCAGAGTAACTTGATCCAATGTTGAAGATCTTCTCCCAAGAGCCTCTAAAGAGGTCGGGAAAAAACTTGAAGAAGAAGACAAAAAGGTCCTTACCTTAGGCAACCTTGTGAATCTCTTATAATTTCCCTTCATTAGATCACCCACTCTTCAGTCATAAAGGTTATCCCAAACATACTCTCAATGGTCACTCTCAAAAGATGTTTATAGCAAAAGATTCTCACAGTCAATTTTTAGGACTTAATTTATAAGAAAAACCATGAAAAATCTTCCAAAAATTGAAATTTATAAGAAATCTGTCCTACGATCGTGCATCATGATCGTATATCGCATGGTAGGAATAGTTCAAAAAATCAGGCCTTTCATTTAGTATGATCTGGAATGAACCTTATTTGTACTTTGTTAATCATCTATACAATTAAGATCATACTACATGAACTATTAAAAATGAACAAGTTCATCTTATATGATATGGTGCAAAAGTAATTTTGTACTCTATCAGTCATTTGTTTGAATTAAGATCATACTATACAAATTGTTAAAAAATGAATAAGTTTTTCTGGTATGATATGGTACAAATATAATTTTGTACTCTATTAGTCGTCTATATGAATTAAGATCGTATTGTATGAACTATTCAAAAAAGAACAAGTTTGTATGGTACGATATGGTACAAAAGAATTTCATACTATGTCAGCCGTCTGTATGACCTAACATCGTAATGTACAACTAGTTCAAACAATTCTAGCCATGATTTGATTTATTGTGCTTCGAGGGAAACTAAGTAAAATCATAGAGTACGATTAGTGTCAAAAATTTAACTTTTAACTATCTCTCTCCCCCTCGTGCTTGTGTGTTTATTCATCCAATTATAATCTTATTCGCTCAAACTCAAGAAATAAAAAAGAGATATAGATACTCGATTACATGAAATCCTATTCTACTCTATCTTGATGTCGTCAACAATTTGGAGTATGATTTTTCTAAAATTTTAATACATTCTAAAATAAGAAAAAAAAATCCAAGATATGCTAGGTGAAACAATAAAATTATTAGCACAATAATTAATTTTGTTATCATCAAACTCATAAGTTCAATCTTATTCATTGGTTGCAACAATCTCCCCCTTTTTGATGATGGAATAATTATTATTATTTGAACAACTAATTAATGTTATTTTCTCCTAAGCTCCCCCTCAATGAGTGAAATAATAAAAATTATAGGGAAAAGAATTATGTTGTACAAGAAAAAGGAAACATGTTCTTATAAATCAAAACACAAAGACTAGACCAAAGAATAAAACTAAAATTAAAAAAAAATAAACACCACTATAATACAAACAACACGCAAACAAGAACACAAAACAACACAAGACTTTAAACAATCAAACCTCAAACAATCACTTGATACATCCCCTTTTGACATAAAAAAAAGAGGAGAATTTCCTAAAAAAGTAAGATTCTATGAACTGATCTAACAGTCAATAAAGAAGAGAATTTTAAACATTTACAAAAAATAATATTAAATTCCATATATGAAAAAATCATATTTTAAATCAAAGAACAACTATGATAAAAATAATTGATTAGGTTTAATATTCATTCTAGAAAGCAAAAATATCAAATAGAATAATTATTGAAAAAAGAATAAAATAAAAATCATATAGTTTCAAATCTATGAGTTGAAGTTTTTGTTAAATGCATGGGATTTTCTAAGAATTAGAGATATAGAGGAAAGAACTAGATGTAGTGTGGGCTCATTTTATGTCTCTTTTCAATTTTTGTGATCATTGCGTATCTTTTGATTTTGAATTTTATTTAGAGAGCATTGCACATGTTTTTTTTTAGATTGGGCTCATTTAGTGTCTCTTTTCAGTTGTGCACAATTTGTGCATCTTCTAACAATTTGTTCTTTCCACAACCTAAATTAGCAAGTCTTAACTTGTGTGATTATATTCCAAAAAGAAGATAAAAATCCAATAGATAACAATAAGATCAACATAGTGAATAAGAAAATAAGAGAAAAATAAGAAATCTTTTTACAATAATGATAACTCTAAGATATATATCTATTAGAACACCAAATATGATCCTTATCTAAATCTAATTATAATTTAATTTAAGGTCTTATTATGAAATTTATTAAAAATAGTGTCATTGTCATCTTTAGCAAAATATTTTGCAATAATCCTCGTTTGCTCTTTGTCAGTAAAACCATCACGATTATAATGAGAAGTTTTAGGAAGCTTACTATCATTTTTATGGACCACCTGGCTAACCTTTAGAGGGCATTCATCCTCCATAAACAAATTATCATCCTCCAGATTACCTTTACTCCTCACAGCAAGGCCATCAATGCTTTTCCTAAGAGAAGGGCTATCTTCCACAATAGCTAATTCACCATCCCCCAATAGGTTTCCATTCCCATCACTTTCTTTATAAGCTAATTAAATGCCCACATTAACTTCTACCACATTCTCCTGCTCAGTCAAAATAAATGGAAAAGAAACAGAGTAAGATAGTAGATTACCATTCATTTCTGACAAATTTTTGTTAATCATATAAGGAATAATGGACTCAGAAATAACAATATTTTGGATAGCAGTATTAGCCAAAGTTTTCTCATCCCTATTCTCACAACAAGAAGATGGAATAAAAGTAGTTTTAGAATTAACTTCCTGATCATGATTCAAAAAGACAACATTAGTGAGAGTTGGTTCAAGATGAACACCAACTAACTGCAAAGGCTCCTCAGTAATTTCAGTTAGTTTAGAGGTAATTACCTCCAACTTCACAGGGTTAGGGGTAGTGTCTTCATGAGAAATCAAGTTGACATCAACCTCTTACGGTTGTTTGGAAGAGTCCTTCTCTTTATAAAGATGAGGATGCTTCCTTAAACATTCGTTAATGCCATGACCATGCATTTTGCAATAAGAACAAAAGATGGGTAAGTTTTCAAATTCCACTTTTTAAAAATAACTATTCACCTCAGACCAAATCGATATCTCATTTGGATGTTTCTTAGAAATAGCAAATTCAACCAAAACCCGAGCCACAGATGTCCACGATATAGAAGTAGTGGCTTAGTTTGTTTGCAACGGCCTTCCAAAGATTGATGCAAAACCAAATAAAATTTGAGTATTACATAAATGAAGTCTCAAATTTGGGATGGAAATCCACACCTGTACAATAGGGGATTCCTCCCTAACGTCAAAATTTGGAGTCCATTTGAGTAAACCCATTTAACACGCTTGTTTATAGTAAGATCTCCTAGCAAATATACGGCTATAATCAAGATCATTAGAAAGGTTGATATCAACATGCCTTTGATCCAATAAACTGATATGAAATGATATGAAATGATACCAATAGTTTTATATTAAGAAAAAATTTTTTGTATAACATATAAGTTTAGACGTCTCAGAAGGAATTTTCCCACCAGCATTAAAGTAAGGGGAGCAGCGAACTGTGCAACCAAGGAGTCCTCAAATAACCAAGCTGGACATACTTTAAATGTAGAATAAATAAACTACAACTTAGAAGATGATGATGAAGAACCAGCCAGCACTTCTTTTAATGAATGAGATTTCCCCTCAAAAAGAGAAGAAGTTGATGGGTTAGATGACGATGGAGTCATCATCTCCCAAAATAAAAAACTAGAAAAAACCTCAAAGTCAGTGAAGGAAGGAAAACAAAGGAAATAAAGTAGAACAAATTAGGAAAAAATCACAAGCAATCCATGTATGGAGGCCAAAACTAAACGCGCAATAGAAGGAAGCATAGATTGCCTGGAAATTGCCTCGGATGCCATAGTAGAGAGACGTTACCTTTATGGTAAAAGTTTTAATTTTATATTTTTTAGAGATTTGGGTTTTATGCTTAGGCTTTGTTTTTTTAGGATTTAACATTTGGGATCGCAAGCTAAAGCTTTGAGATGAAGGTTTATGGTTTAGGGTTTATAGTTTTATATTTTAGGTTCTAGTTTTGGTGTGTAGGGTTTATGGTTTACATTTTTGTATTTAAATTTTATGGATTAAAGTTTTTGTTTTATAAATTTGGGTTTATAGTTTATTATAAATTTTTAGATTTTATGATATATGTTTTTTTATTTAGGGCATAGGATTTGTGTTTAGGGTTTTGGGTTTAGTATTTGGGATTATGTTTTTGGATTTATTTTTTAGGTTATTTATTTTAATGTTGAAGAATTATAATTTGGTTATTGGTATATGGGATTTGGCCTTATGGTTTAGAGTTTAATGCTTTAGGGTTTAGGGATAACTCCTTAAGATTTTGGGATTATGGTTTAATATTTATGGTTTAGGATTTTTATTTTGTTGTTTAAGGTTTATGATTTAGAATTTAAGGTTCAGGGTTTATTTTAATATTTCTAGTTTGAGGAATAGGGTTTTGGGTTTAGTTTTTGGTGTTTAAGGTTAAAGGTTTCAGGTTGGGGTTTACGTATTTTAGTTCATGGCTTAGAGTTTTAGATTAATGTTTAGTGTTTAGATTTTTGTTTTAGGGTTTAAGGTTTATGGATAAAGAATAGAATTTATGATTTCAATTTTCTGGTTTGAATTCTCATATTTAGTGTTAAGGTTATGCAAAATTAGGTTTAGGATTTTCAATTTATTATTTTTTTATTAGGGATTAGGTTTTTTTTTATAGTTTATGTTTTCGATTTAATATTTATGGTTTAAGGTATAAGGATTAGTGTTTAGGGTTATGGTTTTAGGGTTTATGATTTAGGTTTAGGTTTTGGGATTACGAATAAGGGTTTAGGGTTTAGGTCTTTTATGGATTTTTTATGATTTTAGGGTTTAGAATTTATGCTTTATGATTTAGCTTTTATGGTTTAAGGTATAGATTTTGGGTTTTGGGTTTAAGGATTAGTTCTAGGTTTAGGGTTTAGGGTTGATAGTTAAGGTTTTTTTTTTTTTAAGGAAAATGCACTAAGGGGTCTACGCATTATTATAAGAAAATAAGTACAATGTCCTTAAAGGGAACACAAGCTCACTAATTCTAAAAAGGGCTACAAAAAGAAACAAAAAAAAAATCCTAGGAGCTCGAGTTCCCTACTAATCAAAATTACAAAATACCCTAGGTCCATTCTATGGTGAACAAGAGAGGGGACACAAAAAATGAGGAAAGCCAAAAACCAGAAGCAAGCTTCATCTTCCCATAAAAAAAAGGATAGTAGACACCTACACAAAAGAGATACTACAAAAAAAGTTGGCAGCCCAAGAAGAAAGTGCACAATTGAAAGCCAAAAAACCTATGGTTATATTCCAAGCAATTAACCACCAGATAAATGACAAAAAACAATTAGAGTACTCTTTCATAAACCAAATTTTCCATTTATGAGGTAAATAGATAGCAAACAAACTCATAGCTTCACAACCTCCATACAATAAACTGGATAAGGCCAGATTACCAACCCATATAGACCCAAATAGAGAGAATACATACAAGGATGAAACCACAAAAATAAATCTAATAGCTAAGATAAATATGAACAAAATAGCCTGCAAAAGAAAGAAGCCACTTAGGAACCACACCAAAGGGATCATAGTAAACCGAGAGAACTAACAACCACCAAAATATAGAATAACAATCTAAGGACCCATCCTATTGGAGCCAAATAAATCCAAACTAAAAATAAGGGTAAAACCAGTAAGAATACAATAAGAACACCAGCCAGAAGCACTAAGAGACACCCACCAACCCCCTTCACAGGCACCATCAAAACCAGACATCAAGATACAACACCCACCATAGACCACCAGCATAAAAAAATAGCCCCCAGGCATAGACCAAGCCCTCCAAAAAACACCAGATAGGATCAACAGATAATAAAATAGAACAATAAGCAAAAATTTTCCTCGCAGCCATAACCTTAAGCAGACCAAGCCTGACCAGAAAAGAGACATGCAGAGCATTACAAGTAGCAAAGTTACTACTAGGAAATAAATAAAGTAGCAGAACAAGAAAACGACACAGGAAGTGACTCCGACATAAAACCAGAGATCAAATCCCCACCCAAAAGAACAAATTTGGTTCTAACATAAGGCATACCAATCTTATCTAATTTTAAGAGACCCCGTAGAGGTGCAGGTAAATTAGAAGCAATAACACCAGACATACAATTTAGATCTTTCCCCCATTTGGCAAGCTAATTAGCACACATATTAGAAACTATAGAAATATGGTAAATAGAAATGATTATAAAATCAACAAATTCTTAACATCCCTCACAAGATAAAATCGAGACAACTTGCACACCAAATCCTCAATAACATTTAATAATTGAAAACAAAACTTAGAATCTAATTCAATAATAATGTTAGTTAAATCTAAAGAGATGCAAAGCCTTAAGCCATAGAGCAAAGCTAGAGTCACAGCATTGTTAACATCACAATTCAGCAAAGGACTAGCAAAATCCATAATGAAGCTACCAGCACCATCTCTAATAACCCCACCACAACATGAAGAGGGCCCAAAACTAGCACCTTCCACGTTAAGTTTATAAGAATTGAAAGGGGGTTTGGTCCAAAAAGTAAGCCTAGGATTTTTAGGAAGACGATCCTCCTCAAGATTAATACCTACAGCAGAAGCAATAGAAAAAAAGTTCATAAAATTCTTAATATAAATTAATTTAACCTAGTAAAGAGCAGTAATCTTGTTGCAAACAGCCTGAGTAGGAAGAAGAGTTTGAAATATATAAATCGGCAAACAACACAGAACATTGCAGATAAGGCTACGACCACTCCCAAAGCTCAGCAAATTAGAATGTAAAAAAAAAATTTTTTGTGCACATTAGTAATTAAATCCATTTAAAAAAAGGCTTTCTTATTACCTTTTAAAAGATGCACCCTAAAGTATTTAATAGGAAAATTACCATGCATAAAATGAGTAGCAATCTTAATGGCCAAAATATGATCATTTGGCACTTTCTTAGAAGGAATAAGATAGCTATATGTTTATTAGAAAAAGACGCAACCATTTCAGAATGATTAAAGAAATTCATAATTTTATTAATCTTATTAACATAAGCATTAGTAAAAACAATAATTATCAGCAAAAAAAGATGGGAAATAGGAAAACCCCCAAAGTTCTGAAAAAGAGGGTAGGAGAAATTTCAAAGAGATGAGCAAGGCATCTTGATAAATAATCGACATCAATAATAAAAAGAGTAGGGGATATAGGATCACCCTATCAAAGACCATGAGATGATTTAAAAAAACCATTCCTTTTACCATTAAAATTAATGGAAAAGTGAGAATCATCAATGTAATTTTTAACACGATTAATAAAATTCATGTCAAAACAAAATAAATACATATATTTTAATGGAATTCCCAATCAATATTATAATAAGAATTAGCAATATCATGTTTTAAATTCATGTTAACTCCTATCACCTTAAATTCCTATGCCAGAAGAATATTCTTAGCAATGCTCCTCCCTTTAACAAACCCCACTTGATAAGGGGAGAAAATTTTAGGTAAGAAAATAATTAAACAATTATTAAGGATTTTGGAGAGTAATTTATTAAAAAAGTGCATAGAATAATAGGTCTAAAGTAATTCCAATTACTAACATGATTATTTTTGGGAATAAGCACAATAGAGGTAGAGGTAATGAATTTAGGAATAGAATTACCAGTAAAAAATCATTACAGTAGAGTAAAGCTCATTACCAATAATTTTTCAGGTTTGTTGAAAGAATTTAGTGGTGAAACCATCCAGCCCCACCATAGAATCTCAAATTATGTCATGAATATTCTTTTGACCCTCATGTGTAGGTGTTTAGAGAGAGGCTCATTATATTCAAGAGAAATAAGATTAGGGATAATATCCAGGTTATCAATATAAGAAGGTCTAAAATCTTTATTCAGACATTTATGAAAATGATTAATAATAAGATTAGCAATTTCCAAACAATCCTTAGAAACAAAGCCATCATCATAATTAATTTTATGAATAGAATTTTTAGTACATTTCCTCTTAACCAAAGCATGGAAATATTTGATAATATTATCACCTTCAACAAGATGTTTCATAGCCACTTTTTGTTTCCAAAAAAAAAAAAACACCTCATAAGCTTGTAATTTATAAAGGCTATCCTTACAATCTATGAAAAGGCATGAAGTCTAATCAGAAGGAGTAAGCAAACAGAGACTCAATAGTGTTTACATACTCTTCAATATTTAAGATATTAGAAAAAAGATTTTTAAAAACATTATTACTCCACCAATTTAAATCTTACTTAAGCTTTTTAAGGTTAAATCTAAACCTCATCATACTAAAGATAGAGTTATCCGGATGTAAACGGGCATACCAATTTTCCTCAACCAAGTCCATAAAGGTGTCATGGAGCAATCACATGTTTTGAAATCTAAAATGAGAAGGAAAATTAATATGCCTAGTCTTAAGAGAAATAAGCAAGGGAGAGTGATCATAAAGAGTCCTTCTCAGATGTTCAATAATAGTAGAGTTAAAAGAATTAAGCCAACAATCATTAAACAAAACCCGATCTATCCTTTGCCATAAGTGACCACGATTCCTAGTGAACTTATTACCAAATAAACCAATATAAACTAAATTACATTCCATAATCATCTTATTAAAATCTTTATAGATTGATAGATAGGAGAAGTGACCCCTATACATTTAGAAGGAGTATAAAAAGTATTAAAATCTATTCTAATAAGCTAAGGCACACTACAATTACTATTGAAGTTAATAAATTGCTCCAATAATAATTTCCTCAAATAACAAAAAGAAGCAGCATAAATAAAAGATGCATGGTAGTGTGAATTTAAAACATCAATATTGCAATATAAAACCTGAGTGAAATATCTAACAACACCAATGTGAATAGGGTCCTTCGAAAGCACCAAAATATTATTAGCAACATAAGAAGTTTCTTATTTAAAACCCAAAAATTTGGCTGTGTCACTTAACTTAAAAGTGGAAATAAAAGGTTCTAATAAAATAAGAATAGGAACATTATAAATGAGACAAAAATTATTAACACATAACTTAGAGTAGGGACACCCAATACACCTAACATTTCAAATGATAGAGTTAAACAAAAGAAACAAGATTAATAACTAGTATGTGAACAAGTGGTTATAGGAGTTTGTATAATAATGTTCTTTTTTTTTCCTCCCTCTCCTAGTGTGAAACATGATATGACTAGTGTCATTATCATCTTTAGCAAAACATTTAGCCATAATATCCATGTCCTCAGCATCAATAAAGGCATCAATATGATATTAGGTGTTCAAGGGGAAATTATTATCATTTTTTATACCTACCTGCCTCTCAACTAGAGGTAGATCACCCTCCTCGAACGAAGCACCTTCTCCTTCATAAGTATTGTCACACATCTAAATTTCAACATTAGTCTCCACCATAATATTTAGACCAGCTACCTTATCATTCACAATAGTATGAGAGTGTAACTTATTAATACAATTAGCATTTATTAACACCACCACCATATCAGACAAATTTTGACTAATGGCATAGGGATTAGAAGATGAATAAAGCACATTATTTCTATTAGAAGCGATAGCCAATCTTTGTCCCTTTATGATTTGAGAGGCACAAGGTAAACTCAAGTTCAGGTTTAGATTATCATTCTGACCAACAAGAGAATCAACACGATTACAGGAAATTGTTCAATCTGAGGTACAGTAGGCTGTATAGCTTCTACAACATTATCCTAAACTTTAGAACCATTACCCTCAATAGTAATAGTATTCGGAATGACATTTCCATAATCAGCCAAAAGAACATCCTTTCCAAAGGATTTTGGGAAGACTCTTTATCCCTCTGAATATGAAGATGATGTTTGTAACACTCATTTAAACCGTGCCCATGCATTATAGTGTGAGAGAAAAAATAGGTAAATTTTCAAATTCAACTTTCTGGAAATAGTCATTCAATTCAAATCCAATCCAAATCTTATTAGGGTGTTTTATTGAGTTATCCAACTCAATTAAAACATGGTCCACATAAGGACGAGAAATAGAAGCCATTGCAAGATCCATTTATATGCGCCTACCAAGAATCAAAGCTAAGACAAATAAAATTTACGAGTTAAAAAAATCAAGCCTCAAATTGGGGAAGGTGATCCACACTGGTGAAATAGGAGATTCCTCATGGACATATAAATTTTGTGTACATTTGAGTAATCTCATTTGGCATGCCTGAATATAGTAAGATCTTCTGGAAAAAATATGACAATAATCTAAACCATTTCTCAGTTGAATTGAAACATGTCTCAGATAAAGTAAAACAAGATGGAAATATCTCAAAAGCTTTAGATTAATAAAAATCTTGTGGATAACATAAAAGTTTGGACTCCTTAAATGAAAATATTTGACTAAAGTGAGGGCAAAGGGAGGAGCCAATTGCAGCACCACACAATCATCAAACATCAAAGCTGGACATCCCTTAAATGTTGTATTTATAAATTGAAGCTTTGAAGAAGAAGAAGAGGAAGAGCCAACAAGAACTTCCTTAAAAGAATCAGACTTGCCATTAGGAATCACTGTGTTTAGTAAGATAGATGATGACAGACGTCATCTCCCAAACCACCAAAACTGAAAAAAAAAAAAACAATCAAAATAAAATGCAAAACCAACACAAAAAATGAAAGAGTAAAAAAATAAGATAAATAAATTATGAGAAATCATGCCAAGAATGACAAGAAAGGATCTTAGACGGAAGAACATTAAATTGCCAGAAAATTGCCATAGAGCACGAGAACACGACAGTTTGGTTTGGGCTTTGGGTTTAGGGTTTAGATTTAAGGTTTGGTGTTTAGGTTTTAGGTTTATGGTTTAGATTTAGTACTTAGGTTTTAGAGTTTTGGGATTAGGGTTTAATTTTATAGTTTATTTTTGGGGTTTGGGGTTTAGGTCTTAGGTTTTTTATATATAGTTTATATATATATTTTTTTTTATTTTTTATTTAGGGTTTAAGGTATAGGGATTAGAATTTTGAGTTAAAGTTTTAATGCTTAGGATTTAAGTTTAGGATTTTGAATTAGGGTTTAAGCTTTAGTTTTTTATTTTATTATTTTTTTAATTTTTAGGGTTTAGGTATTAATGTTTTTAGGGTTTTTAATAGTTTAGGGTTTAGTGTTTACTATTTATAGTTTATGATTTAGGGTTTAAGGTTTTGGGTTTAGGGTTTAAGGATTAGTTTTAGCATTAGGGTTTAGGGTTAAGGATTTAGTTTTAGGTTTTGGGATTAGAATTTAGGGTTTAGGTTTATGGTTTAAGGTTTGGGGTTTAAGTTTTAGAATTAAGATTTCAGGTTTAGGAAATAGTGTTTAGGTTTAGGGTTATGATTTAGCATTTAAAGTTTAGGGTTTAGGGTTCAGATTTTGGGTTTAGGGTCAGGGGTTTAGGTTTAGGGTTAGGGTTTAGGATTTACAATTTAGTGTTTAGGTTTTAGAGTTTATGGTTTATATTTAAGGATTAGGGTTCAGGGTTTATGTTTTAGGATTATAGTTGAGGGCTTACAATTTTGAATTAATTTTTAGGGTTTAGGAATTTTGTTTAGGGTTTAAAGTTTAAGGTTAAAAAGTTGCAAATCTAATTTTAGGAAATATAATTTTAAAGATAGAAAACACTTTCTCTTACATTTGTTTTTCTATGACTACCTTGCCTACTAACGTTTCAGGTTCATAAGATCAAATTGCAAATTGAACCAGCTCAAGATTGGGTAGATCAGGATTGGGTTAGCTTCTAATATACGTTAAGTGTCTTTTACCTTTTCTTAAGTCCATCATAATAAAGTTGGTGCTGATGCTAAGTAACCTTACATACACACACTCGTGGGAAAATTTCTAACTATTTTAGGGAATTTCTATTTTCAATCACATCGTCCAGGATGATCAGTTAAGAATAAAAACACTAATTAGGGCATCCTGGGTAAGGCAGCCGCAATTAAGCAAATTGTCTTGGATGATATTATCATTGTCTGGGATGATAGGATCAAATTAGAAAGAATTAGCTACCAGATCCTTTTAAACATGTTATATTTTTGGACATCATCCAGGATACAGTGTAATTATGACTAAATTATTCTAGTAATTAAGGAAAGCAATTATTGTTTGATTTCTCGTTCATATCATCCTGGATGATTACAAGATCATCCATGATGATCAGTTAAACAAACCTTATTTCTTCCTGGAGAATTAATAATCAGCTTGGCTCCATTCAGGGCGATGTTCTGGATGATATGTGATGTTTTGTACTAATCATCCTGGATGATCTTGAGATCGGCCTGAATGATCTAGTTATTAGTTCATTATCAGAATAGCCATCCAGGGTGATGTTTTGGATGATATGTGATATTTTGTTCTAATCGGCCTGGACGATCGTGAGATCATCTTAGATGATCAAGTTACTTTTCATCGTCGAGACATCCATCCAGGGAGATGGTATAGACAATAGTCATTGAATTGAACTAATCATACCGGGTGATATACTATCATCTTGGATGATCTGAATAAAGGAACCATCTAATCATCCAGACTCTCCCAAATCATCCTAGCTGATTGAGATAAATTTGAACTACTCATACATGATGATCGGTTGATTATCCTTGATGATATTTGATGATTTGTTATAAATTAGGGAATTTTTGAAGCCTTATTTAAAAGATCTATTTGAAAGTTCGTTAGGGATGTTAAGCCCTATAGAACTGGCCCAAGGCTAACAAAGAGAGAAGAGAATTCGAAAAGAAGAATCTTTAAACCAAAACTCAAGCTAAAAACCAATATCACCACATAGAAAATCAACGATGCGGAAATTAAAGTGCGGAAGTAATAAAGAAAGAACACACCGGATTTATAGTGGTTCGGTCAAACCTTGACCTACGTCCACACCTTGGAGGCACCCTCCAAGTATTGCACTAAAATCGTGACTCTCCTTTAGCCCCCACAGCTAGGTGGAGAAGCCCTTACAAAATCACTTCCACCTTCCCCGGTGCGGCAGAGTCGCCGGGTCTTTTGACACCAAAGAGATCTTCTTCTTTGGTGAACTTCCCTCAAGATAAGCCTTGAATCCGACGATATTCACAGAGAAATTTTGGAAAAATTAACCTGGATCGTCCTGGACGATATTTTATAGTCCTGGACGATCCTCTGGATGATGTCCAAAAATAGGTTATTTCTAAAGAGATATGGCGGCAGATTCTTGCTGAATTGAGCCTATCGTCCTGGCCGATACAAAATTATCCAGGATGATGTGTTTTGCATAATGACGACTGCTTTAATGAGGTGCCCTAATTAGGGTTTCCTTTTTCAAATCGTTTGGGACGACATAAATATCGTCCCGAACGATGTTACCAAAAATAGGAATCTTTAGGGAACAATAAAAATTCTTCCACATTACAAATCATCAAATACGACAGACTTAACAAAGAAAAAAATTACAAACTGACTCAGACATAGTCTACCCAATCTTGAGCTGGTTCCAAATTACATTCTGATTGTGTTGACCTGAAACATTAGCACATAAGGCGATTGTAGAGAAATAAGGAATATTTTGCTATCAACAAAATCATAAACCATAGATCCGCAACACTATTGTTTTTATAAGAGGTGATCTTTTGCTGTTGTCCTGACTTGAGAAAGCCAAGAGGAGAGGTTGAGCAATAGAGAGAGAGAGAGAGGATCTTATGAGGAGGAGTTTATGAGAAGTTTTATAAAGGTTGCTACAAGAAAGGATTCGAGTCGTCTACTCTGGTCATCTTCCCTAGTTTCTCTGCCTCACCGGGGTAAGTTGAAAAGAGTTTTTGTAGAAGCTTCTCCGCCTTAATATGGTGGCAAAAGGAGAGACACTGAGTTTAGTGCAATACCTGGAGGAGAGGCTCCAGGGAGTGGACATAGTTCAAGTTGATCGAACCATTATAAAATATGGTGTGTTCTTTCTTATTATTTTTCTATATTTAATTTTTACACTTTAATTTTTGTGGTGATTATTTGGTTGTATTTGTGATTTTTTTTAAGAATTTTTTAAATACCAATTCACCCCCCTCTTAGTTAGCCTTTGGCTAGTTCACAAGGGCTTAACATCAACTTTTAAATTTTGATCCATGGCTAATTTTGGTAATCATAATATTATAGAATGGAATTCAATTACCCAACGACCTTTGTTTGACAATATTAATTTTGATTTTTGGAAAACTCACATGTATATATTTTTACAATCGATTGACTATCGCATGTGGATGCTTGTTAAGGATGGATATTTTCCACCTCGTGAAATCAATGGCTTACAAATTAAACTTTCTTTTATTGAATGAACTTTTGATGATATGAATTTAGCACAATTTAATGCAAAATGCTTGAATTATTTTCTCTGTGCTTTGAAATATGAAGATTACATGCGTGTCTCAACATGTGCAACTGGTAAAGAAATTTGGGATAGATTGTGTATTACTTATTAAGGAACAAATGAAGTTAAGCACTCTAGGTTGAATATCTTACTACATGACTACGAACGTTTTTGTATGAAACCTACTGAATCAATTTTTGACATGTATACTAAGTTTACTTAAATCGTCACTTCACTACATGCCTTAGGAAGAGAACTCACTAATTATGAAAAAGTTAACAAAATTTTGAGATGTTTGCCTTCTTCTTTTGATATTAAGATTACTATAATAACTCAATCTAAGGATTTAAATACTTATTCTATTAATAACTTACTTGGATCACTCATTAGTTATGAGTAAGGAGTGAGCCAAAGACAACTTGATGCAGGTGAGAGGAAGAAGAAGAAGACTTTGGTACTGAAAGCTAACGATACAGATACTAACTCTTCCAGATCTAAAAGTGATGATGTTTCCTTAATAACTAGGAAATTCAAAGGCTTTCTAGGGAAGAACCAAAAGTACCATCATAAATGTAATAAAGGTAAAGGTAGTAAAAATTTTAAATCCTCTAATGATATGATTTGTTTTGAATGCAGGAAACTGGGATATATTAAAGTAAATTATCCTACACTTAAAGCTCACTCAAGCAAGGAGAACGGTGAGGAGAAACCCAAGTTTTGGAAGGATAAGAAGTGATTCCAAAAGGCATTATGGGCGGATTCTATATCTGACTCCTCTGAGACTGAAGCTGAAGAGGAGATAATTAATCTGTGTTTGATGGCAGACAATTATCATGGTCAGTCTGACCAAAAAGAGGCATGCAAACTAACCTACAGTTAATTACTTTAAGTTTCTGAACAAATTCATGCATCATATAGAAAACATAAGAAATCATATGCAAGTTTGAAATTGGAGTTTTTAAAATTTGCAAAAAGAGCATAAAGTTTTATGTAAAGATCACTTACAAATTGATAGTATTTATATGTCTTTACTTGATGAGTTTGATGAGTTAAATAAAAAGAATTTTGAGGTTGTCATTAAGCTTGATTTATTGAAAGTATCACAAGCCTCACTTGAAAACAATTTTAAAATATATATTGATGAATCTAAGCAAAGGGACCACTATTTGAGAGTGGATAATGCTATTTTAAAAAATGCTAATGTGATGTTTAAAGCTGAATTGAATGCACTTGAGAAAAATAGGAATACACCTGCACCTGAATAGTTTTTCAATCATGATCCAAAGCCAAAAGTTTTGCAACCTAGGAAGAGGCACTATAATGTGGGTATATTAGAAAACCCTTGTCCTGGTGTTAGATGTTTTTCATGTGGCATGCTAGGACACATCTCACTCATTTTGCACTATTAACCATATTACACATTGGGTGTGGAGCCCCAAATTGTATGATTCATAACATAACACACATGCATTATATTCTTATTTCCATTAGAAGAAACCCAAACTTATTTGGGTTTCTAAATCTAACATTTGATGATTTTGTAGGTGTGCTCTCACAAAAGACCTTATGAGAGCTTATGGTACCTGGACAGCGAATGCTCACGACACCTGACTGAAGATGTTAACCAATTCATTTGGCTAAAGGTCAGGGCTGGAGGTAAGGTCACTCTTAGAGACAACACGACCAGGAAAGTGGTGGGCATAGGTATAATCAGAAACTCAAATAACCTTTTAATTGAAATTATTTTTCTTATAGATGGATTGAAACCTAACTTGCTACGCATCAGTCGGATGTACGATAAGGGCTTCTTCATAAAACTTTTGACAAATACTTGCATTATTAGCTTAAATAACCACACTATTTTATAGGGAAAGTGTATTAATAATATTTACATACTTGATTTAAATAATATTGAATGTGCTGCTTCATTTTGGTTAAAAACTATTATTGATGAGTCTTGGTTGTGGCATAGGAGGTTATGTCATGCCAATATGAAAACACTTAGGAGAGTGACCAAAAAAGGCCTAGTTAGAGGTGTCCTAAAGCTTAAGTTTTCCAAAGACCACCTGCATAATGCATGCCAACTAGAGAAGCAAGTTCATTCCTCTTTCCATTCGATTAAGAATATTAGCACCTTTAGAACTTTAGAAGTCCTTCACATTGATTTGTTTGGACCCATTAGCACTGCCAACTTAAGGGGAAAGTCTATGGATTTGTTATTATCGATGACTACTCGAGGTTTACTTGGACTAAATTTCTGTCACATAATAGTGAGTGTTTTGATGAGTTTAGATCCTTCTCCACTTAGATTCTGAAAAAGTTAGGTTGTTAAATCTTGACCATTGATAGTGACCATGGGGGGGAGTTTGAAAATGAGAGATTTGGAGACTTTTAGGAGGATAAAGGGATTAGCCACAACTCAGCTCCTAAGACCCCTCAATAGAATGGGGTAGCTAAAAGGAAGAACATGACCTTATTTGAGGCCGCTAGATCCATGCTTGCTGAGTATTCACTTCCAAAAAGCTTTTGGGCTGAAGCGGTAAACACAACTTGTTATGTGTTGAATAGGGTGAATGTTAGAGCCAAACTAGATAATAGACCCTATGAGATCATTAAGGGTAGGACACCTAACCTTTACTACCTCTATATCTTTGGTCGTAAGGCTTTCATTCTTAACAATGGGAAGTCACTCTTAGGAAAGAAGAACAAACCGGCAAAAAATATCTTAGCCAGGGCTATGGTGACTGCAATTGGCTTCCACCACACGAGCAATCATAGAAAAATCTACAAAACCATTGCCAAAGATGTTTCTCAATCAAGCTACGCAAAAGCAAGGAAAGCGCAGTTTCACTGTAAATCAATAAATTTTTCTGATAGATATGAGTGTTCTTAGGATATTTAAGTGTGGGGAAATCCTTTAGGGTATTTAACAAGAGGAAATTGGTGGTGGAGGAGACTACTCATGTAATATTTGGTGAATTTGATCCTAAGAAGTTTAGAGTAGACGATAAAGATCATGTTGAAGAGATTACCCAATGAGTTGATAATTTGGAGAAGAGGGTAGAACCCCAAAGCACTAAATGATTAGGTGAGATACCCAAGGAGTAGAAAATGAAAATCTAGAAGAAAGGGTAGAACCTACACACATATTACCTAGATATTGGAGATACTCTTTGAGTCATCTTGAAGAACTGATCTTAGGAGACCCTTCTGAAGGTATTAGAACTAGGCGTGGATTTAGGAAAGAAGTAACCACTCTGTCTTTATCTCAATGATTTCACCCACTAACATCAATCAAGCCCTATCTAATAAGTTTTGGATGTTATCCATTCAAGAGGAATTTAACTAATTTGTTAGAAATGATGTTTCGGATATTGCAAAAAGAATAAAGAGACAAAGTTTAGTTGGAATGGAGTTCTAAAATCCTGAATTTCCATCTCTGAAAGCTGGGGGAGATAATACAAACAGACGGGAAGGAACAACAGAACTAGAGGATGAACGCCTTACATCTTCTTGACCGCCGGCCATCAAAGGCCGGCGACCCTCCGTCGCCATCAGAAGCAGTGGGAAATCTACGGTTTAAGAAACTAGAATAGACTAGTCAAAAAATTCAAAATTTCCTCAGACTTTCTCTCACTACATTCTCTCACTACTTTTGGAAAATGTGAAGAGCTTTTGAAAACCATTAATCATCAATGAAGGAGGATTGCTTCATAAGAAGAATGAAGTTGAAATTATTGGAAAAGGGAAGGAAGTGTTGGTGGAGAACAAATAAAAAATGTCATTCAAGAGCGGCATAATTTTCAAAATTAGTGTCGATGGAGCTTCTCTGTCTTCGACGTCTATCCTTTTTGAGAAATTTGTAATCAAAAGTTTTCTGGCTCATTAATTGAAGTGGGTTTCAAATCAGCTAAGGAAATTAAAAATGGAAATGTGCATGAAAATTTGCTAATTGAAGATAGCTTCAAATCGAAGAAAGCAAATGTGGATTCTTATTAAGATGTAGAGGATAAGAGGATTGAAGATGTTAATGAAGACACTCGACTGGATCTCGTGAAAGTCAGAAGCTGCAATTCAGGTGAACTGGGAGATTGTGTGGAAGGATTAGTTAATAACCTTCCAAGACCTGTCAATAATGTTCGACCAAATGCCTGGAGCACGAAGGATAATATTAATCTTGGTGATTATCTGTCAAATAAAGGAAAAGCAGTCAAGCTCTTTTTGCAAGATGAATTAAAGAATTCAAAAAAATTACATAATGCCCTAGTGATTAAGCAGTCTTTGCTAATAGGCCATGGTTTGTTAGAGGGCAGATCATTGAAGTAGACAGATGGTCGCCGAGTTTCTCACCGACGTCCTTAAAAGGATTGACATGTCCTGTTTGGATCAGGATGCCAAATCATCCCTTATAATGCTGGGATGAATTGAATGTATGTAGAATTGCATCCTTTGTTGGGAAGCCCCTCCTCATTGATGAGAATATGTTTCAGTGGGGAAGATGGGAGTTTGGAAGGGTATGTGTGCGCATTAAACTAGATGAACAACGCCCTCTTGGAGTTTGGGTGGAAGGTAACACAAGAAGATTTTTTTAGAATATAGAGTATGAAAGGATTCCAAATTTCTGTTTTGAATGTGGTATAATTAGCCACCTCAAAAAAGATTATTTAAATAGTAAAGTCAATTCTATCTATGGTGAAGTTCCTTCAAAGCAGAAAGAAGTAAAAGTCATCAGTAAGCCAGTTACTGATGTTTATTCAGAAGTTAAAGAGAGCTATGGACCATGGGTTCATGTTAACTATGGGAGGAAAAACTGCAGGAACAATAAGAAAGGTTTCCAACGTTCAGCCAGTAATTCTATTATAAAAAACACAAATTTAGTAAAGAATAAATTTGTGGAATTGAACACTAAAGCTGATCTCAAGGAGGTGGGAAAAGAAATGCATTCAGGTCAAACTGAACTTGATGTGTCTGATGGGCATTTTGATCTCAGTAAAAGCAGTGAAATAATTTCGCAAGTGCAGCTGGAGGGTTTGATCAGAGAGCAGGAAGCTAAAAGCAAAATTGGTATGGAGCCTAAAACTTTTTCTTCTACTGTTATTGAAAATAAATTTGATGTATTGAATAGCCTATTAGAAGAAGGGGAAATTACTTCTCCTCATGAAGCAATTTAGCATTCTGTGGTTCAGAAGGAAGATTTGGCTGTCTGTATTGCTAAGAAGAATATAGATATTGCCAAAAATGTATCAGGTGATATTGTAGAAGCTTCTAAAAAGAAAAAAGGTACCAAACAACTTAATGGTTTGGGGCCTATTAATTTGGTTCCTAGGAGTAGGAGGTTGGATGGGGATAAGGTGGGGATGGCATCCCCTCATTCCATTAATGGCATCAATTGCATTTTGGAATTGTAGAGGAGCCAGGAAGAAAATGGCTTCTCTATATTTTGTAGATATTGTGAAAAACTATGATGTTTTCTGTTGACCTCATTTTTCGCTCGAGTGCCCTCGAGCACCCTTGATCAATTTAATCAAACATCGTCGAACCCAATTCAAGCTCGAATCGACCCGACTCGAGCCGGATCAGACTCGACTGTATTCAATAAGACTCGGTCATTTTATTCTTGTCGCGCCATGCCCGATTTGATTTAAGTTGATGATTATTTTAAATTCAATCTCCTATAATTAATTTGTTGAACTGTCTCGAGCCCAAAATCAGCCCAAATTGAGCTAGCCTAGGCTTGAGTTAGACCTGATTTCAGTAGTTGGACTCATCCCAATTACAATTAGAGGACTATTAACTTTCTAAATCATCGAACTTAAACCTAATGTTTAGATCAGGAAATGCAATCGAGCGGTTCCAATTGAATAACGGTCCCTGTGCTCGTGATTTTCCACAAAACAGAGTAGTGATACGAAGCAGATGATAGATTCCATTCCATGTTTTGAAGCTACTACTGTGAGGGATTGAAGAGGGCGGTCTTCCTCTTCGGGTGATGGTTCAATTTATCAAGCTAAAACTCTCGGCTGAAGAGGGGATCGGACACTCGCGCTCTCTCTGAAGCTTTTACTCCCTCTCACGCTCACGCTCTTCCTCTCTCTCACGCATCCAACTCCCTCTCAGTTGCGGCCCAGACGAGCCGGCCTCCTCTTGCCTCTCTTTCCTTCGGCTTCGCACGGCCTAAGACCGGACTCGACAAACTCCCGACG
Organism: Dendrobium catenatum; assembly: GCF_001605985.2. NCBI lineage: Eukaryota > Viridiplantae > Streptophyta > Magnoliopsida > Asparagales > Orchidaceae > Dendrobium > Dendrobium catenatum. The sequence continues at coordinate 447,641 of NW_021319990.1, read as the reverse complement.
CCTGGACGATCTGGCAGCCACCCTAAGAACGGACCTTTCCAACGCCTGGACTAGCCGAGCTCTTCTTTGTGAGTATTCTTCACTTTATCTCCTTCTTCCTCTCCTCTTCTATAGCTTTTTCTCCTCTCCTTATTCAATTTCTTCTTCTCCTTTTTTCATTTCTTTCTCTTTTTCCCTTGCTCTCTTCTTTCTTCCCTCATCTAGCTATGGTTTCTTCATCAAAGAAAGTGAATTTGAAATGGTTTTATTTCAGTCAAGATGAGCTTGATGAACATTCCCTATCATTCTATTTTTGTTTAGTTCCATTCTATTATTTGCTCAAATGATATTTTAGTGCTTTTGAAATGTGGAAATTTGTTGCTAATCATGAGTAGTTCTTGTGATGTAACAAAGTGATTTGTTGTTTGAGAATGAGCAATTAATATGTCAAATTTATACTTGGTTCATGCTATATTTTGTAGAGTTTTAGGTGTGAATGGCTTGGATAAATCAGAGGCCATTTTGATCTTCTATCAAAATGTGCACACAAGGTGTTTGAGCGAATGCCTTTAAGAAATCCTTATGATATTTTGTAGGTGATTCATGAAACGTATGGAGAGACCTAGTTAAATATTTTGCAAGCATGATTAGATCTAAAGTTCCATTCTTCTTTCATAAGTATTGGACATGATTGTGTTTACAGAACCCTTTCCAAATCTCCTTGATGAAGCATATATGTCTTTTTACTAGTGATGTTGGGCAATGAATCTTGATAAGTTCAAATAATCCTTTTAAGCATGTATACGAAGCTTTCATGAGGGTGTGTAGTTATGAGGTTTTGCTTTCATAGTGATTTTCTCCAAGTGATTTCATAAATGCTTTATATGACCAACAATTTGTTTATAGTAAATGTTGATGAGTCTCAAGCAAGGTTTTGGGTGATATGTGCCAACAAAAATGTGTATGCGAAGTGACTATGAATACAAAATAGTAGTTTTCATGTTGATCCAGGCTAAGCAATTTTACCAAACCCTTCATTATGCTCATGTTTCACGATGACCATTGTTGATCCTGTTAAAACATATGTTAACTACCTTATTTTCGAAATGGATAGTTGAGGTATAAGCTTCATTTTGAATCATGTTATGTGGTTAGGGTATAAATGTGACATTTTATAGCATCTCTTAGACTTTCGCATGCATTTATTTTGATCAAAATCCTTAGAGAGATTACTTCCTTTTATTGCTCTTTCATTTGGATACTATTCATGCAAAGTTTCGATGCTAAATAAGAATATTATACACACACACAATGCGCTCAAGTGGCTATTATTATGATGATACATGGCCTTACTTTATGTGTGCGAAAGAAGCAAGACAAAATGTATATGAGCACTTGATTAATGAGAACTTGGCATGTTCTTTAAATTCAATTTGTAACTTTCAAGAGCATCTTCCCTACACGCATAGACCTTTTTTAGAAGATTTGGAATGTTCTTTTATGTCATATTTGGGAATGAAAGATTGTCTTTTTCTTACAAAAGAGAAGTTTGTGAATGTTTTTTTTATGAGGTTTTAAAGTGTTTCTTGTTGGAAGGTGGCTTATGTACAAAATTTTTATTTGGCAAAGTTTTCACATTAAAGAATATTTGCATTCAAGAGTATATCTGCAATGTTCATGTACGCTTTCGAAGAAGAGCAAATTCCTGTGCTTTATTGAAAAATTATATGTTTGAAAATGTTAAGTATTTATGCCGAGATAAACTCGCCATTACAATGCGAAAGATTTTGAATAGTTGTAGTTACTAAAGTTTATCTCTTGTGATGCATATGCTTGGTAGATCTCTTGTTGAACTAAAAAGAGAGAAGGTTGAACTATGAGTTGATCTTCCATAAAAACTACATAAGTTATTTTTACACCAATTTTGTTCTAACTGTCATTCATCAATAAAGTTGTGTGAATTGGTTGTGTAGGCTATATTTGTTGGAATGAATAAATTTTGATTTTTGCTAAGTATTGTGTTGGTCGTTCATCTCAAAAAAAAAAAAAAGAGAAACTTATAGTATTTGAGAGCATCTATCTACATGTCCATGGCTTCTATAATGTGTTATTGGTTAAAAGCTTGCTTAGTTAAAGAAAGGGAAAATCATTGAAATATATCTATGCACTGCTCCTTTATATTTGCAAAAGGAAAATAGAACAAGCAAAATCTCTTTAATACAATTATACATGCATTAAGATAAAATTTGAAAGCATGAATTTGTAGTTTTTTTTAGTCATGATTTTGTGACTTGTCTGAATTTGAAAGAGTTGAATGTGAGAGTATGTTTCAATCTCACGTATGCATTTGATATTATGAATTTGTCGATTTGTATGCATATTTTTCACTGTTTTCTACGTTGTCAAATTATTTTGGGAGACATAGCATGTGCAGAATTCCACTGTTTAGCCTCTAAATCGCATTAGGAACATGGTATATGCAGATTTTACTTATTTCAAATTCCAAACTGCTTTAGGTATGAATAACATGCAGATTTTGATGTGTTTTAAGTTCCAAATCGTCGTAGTGAATGATACATGCAGTTTTTACTGTTTTTAACTGTCTAAAATGGATTTGGGAACAAGTAGCATGCAGATTTTCACTATTTTTAGTTGCCGATTGTGTTGGGAATGATGCAAGTGCAGTTTCTCTATTGTTTTGGCCCTCAAATTGTTTAGGGAAGTAACTAAGGCAGTTTTTTCTATGTTTTGGCACAAGCATGTTTATAAGTTTAAATCAGAGCATCTTCTAAAATCTCTTGATGTTATATAGTGTAGGATTGGAAACCCTCTTAGAAGTTCAGTTGTTTCATATCATTGAAGCATGTTTAATTATAAGAGTTGCAAATATTGAAATATTTTTTATGCTTCCTTCTCTATTTGATGGAGTCTTGTATGAAAGGCTAGTCAGCAATTGTATTTGAATCTTCATATACCTTTTGTTTCAAACATAGATTAGCATGTAATAGATTTAATAATTAGGGAGTAGATTGTATTAACAGTTCGAGTTGAGAATGTTATGGTTAACACTTAGCAAGTTGATGTGAAATGCAATAGTTTAACATTACCTATTCTCCTCTATTTCAAAGTCTTTAATGTGATTTATATAGATTTGTAATAAGAATGAGGCTCTTTCTTGTCATTTTGGTAAAGTATTTGCAACAAACATTCATGATTTGGTCGCTAACGAAGATTGTTGGGAGCCTTTTGGAGGTTTTGCGAGTTCTTTTTTTACGAGAGGTTTTGCGAACTTGCTTTATGTAGGAAAAGATTCTGTTTTGCTTATTGTTGAGATGGCTTAGCATTGGTTTTAAATCGATTTCGTTTTAAAGGGTTCTGCGAATTTCGTGAATGCTTTACAATGAGGAGGTTTTATAAAGCCTCCTTGTTGGAAAGTTTATATATTTCATACCCCACTCCAAATGAAAGGAAAGGTACTCGGTCGTGGGTTGTTTTAGGTAGAGTTTGGTGTCAAGAAAAGAGATTTTGGTAGATTTCTTTTTTGTAGAGTTTTGTGTAGTCAGCCATTTGGAAGTCCTTGAAAATTATTTTGAGAGGTATTATTTGATAATCAAACTGTGTGGTAGGATCTC
>NW_021319990.1:412498-443930 GCF_001605985.2 Dendrobium catenatum | reverse complement strand
GTGTGTATGTCATCACACCTCCTATCTTCTTGTTTTTTTTTTTTAAGAGAATGTTATTACTCTTAGTTTGCATAGTTGGTTTTGGCTCCATGTGATGGTTTATTTCTCCTATGTGATGATTAGCAATGAGAAGTTCATGTCTTTGATTCATGTTTTTTTTTTGTCTTAGAAATTCTAGGTGTGAATGGTAGTAGGTTTTGAAGAACCCTATTGCTTCCTTTTTAGAAACATGCACATAAGGTGTTTGAGCAAATGCCTTTAATAAATCCTTATGATATTTTGTAAGTGGATTTATGAGACATACGGATAGTTCCTATTCGAATATTTTGCAAGCATGATTAGATCTAAGGTTCCATTCTTCTTTCATAAGTATTGAACATGATTGTATTTACAAAACCCTTTCCAAATCCCCTTGATGAAGCATATAATGTTCTTTTTACTAGTGACGTTGGGCAATGAATCTTGATAAGTTTCAAATAATCCTTTCAAGCGTGTATACGAAGCTTTCATGAGGGTGTGTAGTTATGAGGGTTTTAGCTTTCATAGTGATTTGCTCCAAGTGATTTCATAAATGCTTTATATGACCAACAATTTGTTTATAGTAAATGTTGATGAGTCTCAAGCAAGGTTTTGGGTGATATGTGCCAACAAAATGTGTATGCGAAGTGACTATGAATACAAAATAGTAGTTTTCATGTTGATCCAGGCTAAGCAATTTTACCAAACCCTTCATTATGCTCATGTTTCACGATGACCATTGTTGATCCTATTAAAACATATGTTTAACTACCTTATTTTAGAATGGATAGTTGAGGTATAAGCTTCATTTTTGAATCATGTTATGTGGCTTAGGGGTATAAATGTGACATTTTATAGCATCTCTTAGACTTCGCATGCTATTTATTTTGATCAAATGCCTTAGAGAGATTACTTCCTTTTATTGCTTCTTTCATTTGGATACTATTCATGCAAAGTTTCGCTGCTAAATAGGAATATATACACACACACAAATGCGCTCAAGTGGCTATTATTATGATGATTACATTGGCCCTTATTTTATGTGTGCGAAAGAAGCAAGACAAAATGTATATGAGCACTTGATTTAATGAGAACTTGGCATGTGCTTTATAATTCAATTTGTAACTTTCAAGAGCATCTTCCCTACACGCATATGACCTTTTTTTAGAAGATTTGGAATGTTTCTTTTATGTCATATTTGGGAATGAAAGATTTTGTCTTTTTCTTACAAAAGAGAATGTTTGGAATGTTTCTTTTATGAGGTTTTAATGTGGTTTCTTGTTGGAAGGTGGCTTATGTACAAAATTTTATATTTGGCAAAGTTTTCACATTAAAGAATATTTGCATTCAAGAATATATTGCAATGTCATGTACGCTTTCGAAGAAGAGCAAATTCATGTGCTTATTAGAAAAATTATATGTTTGAAAATGTTAAGTATTTATGCCGAGATCAACTCCACATACAATGCGAAAGATTTGAATAGTTGTAGTTACTAAAGTTTTATCTCTTGTGATGCATATGCTTGGTAGATCTCTTGTTGAACTAAAAAGAGAGAAGGTTTGAACTATGAGTTGGCATCTTCCATAAAAACTACATAAGTTATTTTTACACCGAAATTTTTTTCTAACTGTCATTCATCAATAAAGTTTGTGAATTTGGTTGTGTAGGCTTATTTTGTTGGCATGAATAAATTTGATTTTTGCTAAGTATTGTGTTGGTCGTTCATCTCAAAAAAAAAAAAAAGAGAAACTTATAATATTTGAGGAGCATCTATCTACATGTACATAGGCTTCTATAATGTGTTATTGGTTAAAAGCTTTCTTAGTTAAGAAAGGGGAAATCATTGGAAAATATATCTATGCACTGCTCCATTTATATTTGCAAAAGGAAAATAGAACAAGCAAAATCTCTTTATACAATTATACATGCCATTAAGCATAAAATTTGAAAGCATGAATTTGTAGTTTTTTTTTACATGATTTGTGACTTTGATCGAATTTGAAAGAGTTGAATGTGAGAGTATGTTTCAATCTCACGTATGCATTTGATATTATGAATTTGTCGATTTGTATGCATATTTTTCACTGTTTTCTAGTTGTCAAATTATTTTGGGAGACATAGCATGTGCAGAATTCCCACTGTTTAGCCTCTAAATCGCATTAGGAAACATGGTATATGCAGATTTTTACTTATTTCAAATTCCAAACTGCTTTAGGTATGAATAACATGCAGATTTTGATGTGTTTTAAGTTCCAAAATCGTCTAGGACGATCCACGATCGTACGGGACGATTAACTTTGTGTTGACTTCAAAATTTACAGTTTTTGGACGGCTTTTTTTTTCTTTCATATAAATAGTCCAATTTAGACTGCCACTAAATCTTTTTTCCTACTGATCTTCATGCCTATAGAAAGAAGAGTCAAGGAGAGAGTGTTTGAAAAAAGATTCTTTCTACTAGAGCATGAAGCATGTTTATAAGTTTAAATCAGAGCATCTTCTAAAACTCTTGATGTTATATAGTGTAGGATTTGGAAACCCTTGCTTTAGAAGTTCAGTGTTTCATATCATTGGAAGCATGTTTAATTATTAGAGTTTGCAAATATTGAAATATTTTTATGCTTCCTTCTCTATTTGATGGAGTCTTGTATGAAAGGCTAGTCAGCAATTGTATTTGAAATCTCATATACCTTTTGTTTCAAACATAGACTTAGCATGTAATAGATTTAATAATTAGGGAGTAGATTGTATTAAACAGTTCGAGTTGAGAATGTTATGGTTAAACTTTAGCAAGTTGATGTGAAATGCAATAGTTTAACATTACCTATTCTCCTCTATTTCAAAGTCTTTAATGTGATTTATATAGATTTGTAATAGAATGAGGCTCTTTTCTTGTCATTTTGGTAAAGTATTTGCAACAAATTTCATGGATTTGGTCGCTAACGAAGATTGTTTGGGAGCCTTTTGGAGGTTTTGCGAGTTCTTTTTTTATCGAGAGGTTTTGTGAACTTGCTTTATGTAGGAAAATATTCTGTTTATCTTATGTTGAGATGGCTTAGCATTGGTTTTAAATCGATTTCATTTTAAAGGGTTCTGTGAATTTCGTGAATGCTTTACAATGAGGGGTTTTATAAAGCCTCCTTGTTGGAAAGTTTTATATTTTCATACCCCACTCCAAATGAAAGGAAAGGAACTCGGTCGCGGGTTGTTTTAGGTAGAGTTTGGTGTCAAGAAAAGAGATTTTGGTAGATTTCTTTTTGTAGAGTTTTGTGTAGTAGCCCATTTGGAAGGTCCTTGAAAATTATTTTGAGAGGTATTATTTGATAATCAAACTTGTGTGGTAGGATCTCTTAGTGTCTTTTGGGAAGTAGTTAGTGCTTTCTTGTTCGAATTAAATTCTTTTAGTGGTTATTTCTAAAGATGAATTTTGGGGTTTAAAGCTTTAGGTAATTTTGGGTTAAATTCCCTTAGTGTTTCTTCCTATAAAGTGGATTTTAGAGTTTGAGATATTAAGGAACTTTGTGTCTGAAAGCCTTTAGTGTCTTCTTGGAGTAGGTAATCCTCACTTAAGTTAGCTTTCTTTAAGGTTAACTTCTAAAACATAGAATTTTAGATAGACATAAACTAAAGAGAGTCTAGTTTTAAGTTTATTGTTAGGAGTTTGTTTCCTTTAGTTATTTTGGGCTTTATTTAAAGGGAAGCCAGATTGTTTGAGTCGAGTCTCATATCAAGTTCCTCATTTAGATTGTGGGAACATTAAAGAGTATTGTTGATGTTGCTTTAGGATACACTTGTCTCTAAAGAGGTGTGTCCAAAACAACAATGCCTACATCCCTTTTATATATGATTTTCATTCTTTTTTCATTTTGTTGCTTTTAGTTGTCTTTTAATTCACTGTTAGCTTTCTTTGTTTGTTTCTTTCGTGCTTTGACACTACGCATTTGCAAACTAAGGAGAACACAAAGCACAAATGACTCGACAAGTAACGAAAAGGTACGTTTTTTTTTTCTTTTCTGCATTTTTGTGCTTTCATATTATTATTTACTTATAGAACTGCTCTGATACATGTCTTTTCTATGTCTTGCGAGGTGAGATTTGGGAAAGCAATTGATAAGGAGTATTGGAGCATTTGAGGAAGGAGCTAGGACAATCGGATCCGAGCATCAGTCGCCCCTATTCATTCCGGTAGGGGCGCTACGGGCGGAACCACCGGGTCGTAGCCCCCGATTCTGTAAGCTTTCTTAAAAACTTAGAAAACCTTTAGGGGCCTAGATGTTTGTACGCCTCCCACCCTTAGGGCCTTGTAGAAACTTCAATTATATATTTAGGATTGCTTTTATTTTTTTTTAGATCCCTAAAACCTTGTAACATCCGTATAGAAGTCTTAGGAATTAGAAAACAACATCACTTTTGATCCTACAACACTAGTGACATCTAAGGACAAAAACTAAGGACCGAGTCTTAGAAAATATAGACTTAGGGTGCATGTTCCCTATAGGATAGAAATATTAAAATAAAAACCTAGTGACACACTTTCCTAGATTTGGATTTTTGTTTTCTTAATTCACTAATAAGCAACCAACTTTAATCTAATTCTAAAAATCTATTAGAACTTTAACCAAAATCTTTCCTTTGCCCCTTTCAACAAAAAAAAAATACAAACAACTCTAACTAAACTATCCCATAAAGGACCTACCAAAACCACACAGCTTTCACACACTCAGATGAGTTTGATAGGACATGACTATTAGTTTTAGGTTAGGTTGTTGTTCTGCTTTTCTTTTCTGTGCTGTGTTGTGACGCTCTACATGTGACCCGTGTACTGTTTGTTTTTGCTACTTGTTGTAGCTTTTCTGTGATGCTTTTCTGTGACGCTTTTTCTGCTATATTCTTTTCTGCACTGTTGTTGTGAGCATTAGAATACCCATAGGTTAGGCACTCTTTTTCATACTAATGCTGTCTTCCTGCAAGTGGCCGTGCTTACACAATGCTAAAAAGGGGGTTAAAATTAATAATGTCATTTATAACTTCTTTAGGTACCTGCTTCAGCTGCTTAGCCCCCAATAATCAGAGCACGGCCAAGTGATTGATGTGAGCATTTTTATTCATATATAACTGCTTGGATGATTCTTTATTTTTGATTATAACTGCTTAGAATAACCCCTGCAGGAGAGTCTAGATTTTCCTATTTTCAGTAATGTAATGTATTTGATAGTATTATTGTGAAAATCATTAAAATGGGGTATTTTAAATGAATAGGAGTCCAAAGGGAAAAGAAAACTCCTACAAGGGGGTTTCCTTTTTCATTTGGGCATCCTTTCGGAGCATTCGCTACAAGGAGCCTCAAGGACTGAAGATGATCCAAAGACGAATCAAGGAAGTGAAGAAGAAGATTGAAGATGTAAAAATGCCTCATTTTAAAGATTTGTGTCGTTCACGGGTTGTTGTCGGTGGAGCCCGGCCACCATTACTTTTCTGTACTTTGTGATGTAATATTGTATGACACTTTCCATGGACACTCTTTTTCATGGGATTTTTGTTGCTTTTTTGTGCTTTACTTACTTTGTTTGCGCAGTAGAACTGGCATACTTTTTATAGGTTTCTTTCTTGCATGTGCTTGTGTCTGACCGCTAGGCTCTTTAGGGATGAAAATTCTTTTACTCGTAATTATTAAATAAAATTTAAGTTTAACTCGCATAGAAACATAACCATTTTAGGGAATAGCCGGAATCATCCGGGGGCGCATGCACGCATTTTCTCTTCTTTTAGACAAACTTCCCCGCCTGCGGGTAGAGTCCGGATAATCTAGCCTATGAGGATGAAGTGCCGGACCTGGGGAAGTTTAGTCATTCTCAAAAATTATTTTATAAGCCTTTTCAAAATTTCATACATTTCTGATTTGGAGACTTTAACCAGCATAAACTACATTAGTAACTAATTAAAATCAAAATTTAATTGCATTAGTTTTAGGAGCATTGTACCACTCATAAGTGTGGGATCACTTAGGAATTTCTCTAGTTGTCGATCCCAAATTTTAGCGTCTAACCACCCACCCTTCTTCATATGGACTGGACAACATGGATTTTATACGATTAGACGGTTTTAGCTGGTCCTTTGTCAGGCAAGGAATAAGTCCAGGATTGCATTAGCTAGGTCGTAGATGCTAGTGTTATGTGTACAACACTACATCTTTTATAGATTTAGGGTCTAAAGGAGAGTGGTACAGGTGTACAACTATACACCTTATTTGTGGGTAATCTCTCCATCCTTTTGGAAGCTATAAACTCTACCCATCTGCGTCACACGGATGACGCCACCTCCTTTCTTCTCTCGTGCATGTCTGATTGCGTTGCCCTTCCTTTTTCTCCAGTTTCCACTTCTTCTTTGTCAGGCAAGGAATAAGTCCAGGATTGCATTAGTTAGGTCGTAGATGTTAGCGTTGTTTGTACAACACTACATCTTTTATAGATTTAGGGTCTAAAGGTGAGTGGTACAGGTGTACCACTATACACCTTATTTGTGGGTAAGCTCTCCATCCTTTTGGAAGCTATAAACTCTACCCATCTACGTTACACGGATGACGCCACCTCCTTCCTTCTCTCGTGCATGTCTGATTGAGTTGCCCTTCCTTTTTCTCCTGTTTCCACTTCTTTGAACTGGCCGAATGTTGACTGAACCACGTGTGATTGATCGAACCAAATTGGGACCTCCTTTCCCTTTGATTAGGAAAGCCTAGAAATCCCTTTGCACTAAACCCATTTGGAAAAGATAATCTAACGTTCTTAATCGAGAGTTTTCCTAAGTCAAGGCTTAGGATGTAATTAACTACAGGGGCTTGCGCCCGTAGGGAACCGATCCCCACAATCAAATAAACCCCATTTGAGCTGATGCATCGAATGGGGGAAATCTCGTGAACTTTTGGGTTATAGATATTATTATCCATCGAGATTGATAGGTGAAAGCCGCTATCCTCCATGGCTTATCGTATATATAACTCCATCTGCTCTTCCATCAGCCTGCTTGTGTCGGGTGTAAAGACATACGACCATTTTTTCCTACGGGACAGTGTGGTTGTACCCTTTGCATTCGAACCACACGAGTAGAATCCTTTTGGAGACCCACATTTTCTTTTTTGGTTTCTTTGAAACCAAAGTTGCTACTATGGATAGGAAAGATGTGGACAATCTTAATTGTCCGGACTGGGATTTCTTTCATATTCCTTCTGAAGGGCTTTCTGGAGGGATTATTCTATTATGGAAGAGAAATGTTGCTAAATTTTGTGTACTGGAAACTTCTAACCTATTTGTGATTGGTGATATGGAAGTTTATAACAAAGGGAGTTGGTGTGTTGTTCCTATTTATGGGAATAAGGATGCATATAAGAGAAGAGAGATTTGGGATAGACTAGAAGCTTATTCTTCCAAGGTCTTACCCATGGTAATAGGAGGAGATTTTAATTGTATTCTTTCCGAAGAAGACAAAAGGGGAGGGAAGAGATTCAATTTTTCCCTTGGATCCAAGGAAATGAAAACCTTCTTGACTAACAATGATTTGCATGAAGTTGGATTTTTAGGCCCAAGATTCACTTGGTGTAATAATAAATCAGGAAAGGATCGTATTCATGAAAGATTGGATATATTCTATTTGAACTCAGCAGCTATTTTTTCCTCTCAAAGATTGATGATTAGGCATTTGCCTCAGGTAGCTTATGAACATTGCCCAATTCTCCTAAACTTATTGGGTATCCAATCTACTTTTACAAAAATTATCAGATTTGAAGACCATTGGGTTGCCATCAAAGCATTAGCTGCAGTTGTAAGGTCTGTATGGCTGAAGAAATATGTGGGCAGCAGCTTCAATATTCTGAATACTAAGTTGAATAGATCCTTGAAGGCCTTACACTACTGAAGCAGAGCTAACCATTTAAATATCTTTCAGTTGAAAGATTCATTGTTGAAGGAAATATAGGATTTATAATCTAAAGAAGTTTGAGAATTTATTCTTATGGAAGAAGAAATCTAGAAGCTAAAAGTAAAACTGACAGAATTTAACTCTCTTTTAGCCCGGTTAAACTCTTGGTGGAGGCAAAGAGCTAAAGTAAAGTGGATATTGGAGGGAGATCATAACACAAAATTTTTCCAGTCATTTGCAACGGATAGGAGGAATTCAAACTTAATCAATAAAATCAAAGATGACAATGGGGAGATGGTAGAAGATCAAGATAAAATTGAAGATATCATTGTTCAGTTTTACCAAGCTAAATGGAAAAACAGAGAATGTAAATTGCAAGGCTGGCCAGAACCGAGAGGAAGCTTAAATGAGGATGATGTAAATCTGTTAAACAAAGCATTCTCTATAGAAGAAGTTGAAGATGTTATTAAGCAAAGTGCCAAATATATCTCTCCAGGTATTAACGGTATTACATACTCCTTCCTCAGGGCATATTGGGAGATTATCATGAAAGATTTCTGGAATGCTGTGAATTTTTTCTTTGAATATTCTGAGATGGATCCTAGATGGAAGGAAACTCTCATTGTTCTTATTCCTAAAGTGGAATATCCGTTGGATCCTTGCAACTTCAGGCCAATTAGTCTTTATGATACAATCTATAAGGTGGTGGCTAAAGTTCTCATGAATAAAATGACTTCTATTATTCCAAAAATCATCTCCAATGAACAGACGGCATTCTTGAAGGGGAGATCATTGACGAATCATGTTTAGGTGGCTCAAGAGATCATGTACAAGTTCAGGTACTCTAAATCTTCCAAAGGCTTTATTTCTATTAAAATTGATATGGAGCAGGCTTATGATTCGATGGGGTGGCCGACTCTTAAAAAATCCTTGGAGTATTTTGGATTTCCATCCAAATTTTCAAATCTTATCTTGGAGTGTGTCAAAGACCCAAAAATCTCTATTTTAATTAATGTCAATGCTTCAAATTGGATTCATGCTAATAGTGGATTCCGACAAGGGTGTCCATTGTTCCCTTATCTTTTTATTTTATGCTCTCAATTATTAACTAATGCTTTTATGGAGAAGGAAGAATGTTTAGGCATTCGGATGAACAACACTGGTCCAAGAATTTCTCAATGCTGTATGTAGACGATGTGACCATTTTTTCTGATACAAAGCTACAAAACATTAAGGAGATCAAGATAATTTTGAGAAAATTTTTGACTGGACGGGCCTTAATATTAATGCTTCTAAATCTTCTCTTATTTTTAGTAAGATGATAAATAGAAGAAGGAAAAAAAAAGGTAGCATGGATCTTGAAGTTCAAAGTTGTTAAAGAGCTAAATTTTCTTGGAGTAAAACTAGCTCTTAGAAGATTGGTTGGAAATGATTTCCAATTCATTATTGAAAAAGCTCTTAAAATTACAAAAATTTGGGGAGGTAAATTGATCTCTTTGGCCGGGAAAGTAATGCTTGTTAAAACTGTGTTACTTTCTTTTACCATCTTCCATTTCACCAACACAATTATTCCTAGAAGCATTCTTGATGAATATAAAATTGGTAGAAGTTTTATTTGGAACAAATCAAATGGGAAGCATGGAATCCATTATGTAATTTGGGAAGTCATGTGCTTACCTCTTAAATGGGGAGGTAGAGGATTACATTCTTGTGCTAATAAGGTTGGCCCTTTAAGAGCTAAGAATGCTTGGAGATTTATACAAGACAAAGAATCTTTACTTCATAAGGTTCTTTATCCTAAATATGGTAACCTGTTTGGTTCTGAAACAAAAAAAAAAAATTTACGGTTCATTTGCTTGGAGAATTGTATCAGATGGATGGAAGTCTTTGAAGACAATTTTTAGATGGTCAATTAAAGATGGAAAATTAATTAATATGTTACATGACTGCTGGATCCTGGACAAAAGCCTTAGCAAATGGACAACTGTCATCCCTAATGATATTGGTTATTTTATGGTTGATAGCTTTATTGAAAATGGTTGCTGGAATTCTGAAAATTTGAAGTAAGTTATGTGTCAAACTTGTTTGTCAAGTTGATATTAAAGCTGAAACAGATAGAGATTTTTTTGAATTGATTAAGCAGAGGACTGGAAGTTCTTTATTTTCCATGGTGTGTGAAGCTACGGTACATAATCCATGTACAACTAAATACTGGAACTGGATTGGAAAGATTAAACTTATGCCAAGAGTGGAAATGTTATGGTTGAGGATTTTCTATGATGCATTGCCTACCTGACAATTCCTTGTTCATAAAAGGCTGCATAGGTATCCTGGATGTCCTAGGCATTGTAATGAAGGAGAAGATATTGAACATATTGTGGTCAGATGCAGTAAACTGCAGGAAACTATTCGGGAATTAAATAAATGGGATTTTTTATCCAAAATTTTTCTAATCTAGCATAATGTTATAACTTGCTGTCCAAAGAGAAATCATTCTTGGTTTCTTTATTCTGTTATTTAATCTTCTTCAATTGGAAATCCAGAAACAATCTTATTCATAAAGGTATATATGATACTGCTTTGACTATAGCTACAAAAGCCTTAAGCTATACTTCTCTTGCTGCTCTTGGAGATAGTGGAATTTGGGGTTTATTGGGTGTTAATCAACCATCTAGGTTGTGTGATCTTCATTGGAACCCTCCACCACCCAATTGGATCAAGGTTAATAGGAGGTGTATTTCGGGATTGTAAAGGCAGATTTCTCTTGGCATTTGGTATGACCGGCACTCATTGGGATGTCTCTTATTTGAAGTTATTGGCTACTCAAGCTATCAAGGAAGTCATTAAGTATTGGATGTTCAAGTTCAAGGGAATAATTATAGAGGGGGACAATGATAATATTATCAAGTTCCTTGAACAAGAGAAATCAAAAGGTACCTCATTCTTTGATAGTGTTCAAGGTTCTAAAAAATTTGATCATGCTTTTTTAATAGTATTAATAGAAGTGGTAATAAGTTAGCAGACTTGTGTGCTAACTATGCCCTTATTAGTTCTTTTATTTGGGATGATATTTGTTCTCTCAAGATTCCTCTTTTATTTTTGTCTTTATTAAAGGAGGAGTCAACTATCTTTACCTTGTAATTTGCTCTTTTTGGTTTTCTTCGTTAATGCAATTTGGTGCATTTTCTTCAAAAAAAAAAATGGTCATTAATAATAAGATGAATGATTCTAGTTTGGTGGTTAGGAAAAAGTCGAGATTGGTAGCTAAGGGGTATAACCAAATAGGAGGGATTGATTTTGAGGAAACTTCTTCCCCTATAGCTAAATTAGAAGCCATTAGAGTGTTACTAGCCTCTGCATGTTATAAGGGATTTAAGCTTTTCCAAATGGATGTTAAGAGTACCTTTTTAAATGGGGTCATTAAAGAGGATGTGTTTATATAGCAACCCCAAGGTTTGAGAAATCCCAATTTCCAAATCATGTTTACAAATTAAAAAAGGCCTTATATGGGTTGAAATAGACACCCATAGCTTGGTATGAGAGGCTTAACACATTCCTACTAGAGAGGGAGTTTGTTAATGGGAGCATAGAAACCACCCTTTTTCTAAGAAAAGTAGGAGATGAGTTACTCATTATTCAGATCTATGTTGATGATATACTTTTTGGAAGTTCTGATAAAAAGCTTTTAGATGATTTCTCTAAAATAATGAGTAAGAAATTTGAGATGAGTATGATGGGAGAGTTGTCTTACTTTTTGTGGTTTAGCATAAGACAATTTGATAATGGAACCTTTCAAAATCAATCAAAGTAAATTAAGGACATCTTGAAGAAATATGAAATGGATAAAGCTAAGCCAATAAATACTCCTATGTCTTCCAAAATTCTATTGGATAAGGACTCAAATGGAAAATTGGTTTATCAAAAGAAATACAGAGTAATGATTGGATCACTACTTTACCTGATTGCTAGCTGACCTGATATAGTATGTAGTGTTTGTCTTTGTGCTAGATTTCAAGCTGATATTAAAGATTCCCACCTGACTGCAATTAAGAGAATCCTTACATATCTCTTTGGGACCCAAAACTGAAGAATATTAAATCCTACACACAACACTTCTTTTGAGATTATTAGATATTCTGATTCTGATTTTGCAAGTTGTAGGGTTTAAAGAAAGAGCACTTTTGATACTTACCAATTCATAGGATAGTCCTTAATCTTCTACTCTAGTTGAAAATAAAATTCTGTTGCACTTTCTATTGCTGAAGCTGAGTATATTACCTTAGAAAGTTGTGTGGCCCAAGTACTTTAGTTGAAGCAACAAATTCTGGATTTTTTATTACTTGTAGGTATAATTTCAATTCTTTGTGACAACACTAATGTCATCTACATATTTAAGAATCCTATCTAATATTCGAGGACCAAACACATTGACATAAGACATCACTTTATTAGAGACCATGTGACCAAATGGGACATTGAATTACACCATATAGCAACTGAGAATCAACTGGATGACATATTTACTAAACCATTGGCCTTCGACACATTCAACATCTTAAGGACCACATTGGGTATGATTCACATAAATACATGAATTTGATGTTTTTTAAACTCTGAATTTTATGTTTTGTTGCTTGTTATTATTTTTTTTACTCGCTTGTTTATTTCAGATTTGTTTGCTTTACTTTTTACACAATTATTTTTCATGTTTTATTTTCATTATTTTAGTTTTTTATCTTTTTCTTTGTGATCACTACTAAAATGATATTGAATGTCTTGTATTTATTTTTTGAAAATTTATAGTTGATGTTTTACATCACTAAATCAATTATTGGGAGAAACACCATTGATTATTTTCCTTCCTCTAACCACCTTTAGCGGTGTAATTTGCTTTTCTAAATAAAGTCTATCTCAAATTAACAACTAGACTTTACGATTGAGATCTTTTTTATCTTTCTATAGTAATCTATATTATATTTATATTGTTCAAAGTCTTTATATTACTTTCAAGTTTTTTGTAATCATGCGTTGCATTTATCATATGATTTTGAATCTATTTTGTGCTTTATTCTTCTTAATATTAGAGAGTGAGTTTTTATTCTCTAATATTTGGAAGATATACTGACAACTAAGATTTTTTAAGAGTTTTGAAAGAGATCTAGCTTGTAAAAAATGAAAAGGGCATAAAATGAGCCCAAAAAGAAGAAAAACTAAAAAGATGCACAATGACCACCAAAAATTAAAAGATACACAAAGTATATAAAAAATCAAAATATGCGTAAAGTACGTTAATCAATTTATAAGAGACATAAAATGAGCTCACAAAAAGTAAGCTTCCTTATATTTCAAACCTTTAAAACTTAAAAGAATTCATGTATCACTTGATATTTTCAAAAGTTTGATTTCGAATTCCATGATTGTGACAAATTAGTTTGCTAATTATTCTATAAGATAATTTTTTGAAACTAAGTTTTTAATGGATCTCTTTTTCTTTTCCAATTGGTTTTTTCTGAGTTAGGTCTTTTGTTTTCAAAAGACAATTTTTCCCTGAGAGAAGTCCGTGCAGGGGCTGACAGGATCAGCTATTCTACCATTTTTTGGATTTTTAATGATGTTCGTTCATTGTTCCTATAAAATTTTTAATTCAATCACATGGCGACTTTATCATATTCATGCTTTGATTAAAAAAATATATTTTTTTTTGCTTTTGTTCTTCTTTTTCGTCTTGTGTTCAACTTTCTTTTTTTGTTTTTCTCTTCCTTTTTATGACGTCAAAAGGGGGAGTAGGGTTTGATAGTGTTTGAGTTGAGTTGTTTATGTCATATGGTTTTACTTTTGTTTGTGTTTTATTTAGTTTTGATTATTTATCATCATCAAAAAGGGGGATATTATTAAAAATTTGATTTCAGGAAATATAATTTTCATGATGGCAAACACTTTCTGTTACTTCTGTTTTTCTATGACTACCTTACCTACTAACATTTTAAGTCCACAAGATTAAATTATAAATCAAACTAGCTTTAGATTTGGTTAATAAGGAATGAGTTAGCTTATAATTTACGCCTTGTGTCTTTTACCTTTTCTTGAGTCCATTATATTAAAGTTGGTCCTGATGCTAAGTAACCTTACACACACATACTCAAGGGAAAATTTATGACTATTTAGTGAATTTCTATTTTTAATAACATTGTCCAGGATGATCCAAAATCATCCTAGATAATCAGTTAAGAATTGAAACCCCAATTAGGTCATTCTGGTTAAGGAAGCCATAATTAAGCAAATCGTCTTGGATGATATTATCATTGTCTATGATGATATGATTAAATAAAAGAGAATTAGCTGTTAGATCCTTTTAAGCATGTTTTATTTTTGGACATCATCCAAGATATTATCCTAGATGATGTAGTGCAATTATTCCTAAATTAGTCTGGTAATTAATGAAAGTAATTAAGGTTTGATCGCTAAATTATATCATCCTAAACAATCACATGATTGCTCGGGATAACCGTCGGATCATTCAGGATGATCAGTTAAACAAACCTTAGTTCTTCCTGGATAATCAAAATCAACTTGGCTCCATTCAGGGTGATGTTCTGGATGATATGTGATGTTTTTTACTAATCATCCCGAATGATCGTGGGATCGGCCTAGATGATCTAGTTATTGTTTCATCATCTAGACAGCCATCCAGGGTGATATTCTGGATAATATGTGATATTTTATATGAATCGGCTTGGATGATCATGAGATCATCCTAGACGTTCAAGTTACTTTTTCATTATCAAGACATCCATCCAGGGTGATGGTCTGGATGATATTCATCAAATTGAACTAATCATACAGGACGATATACTATCATCCTAGATAATCCATAGAAAGGACATTCTAATCATCTAGACTCTCCCAAATTATCCTGGCTGATTGAGCTTTTTGGTCGATCATCCTGGATGATATTTGACGATTTATTGCAAATTAGGGCATTTTTGGAGAAATTATTGAATAGATCTTTTATTTTCACAAGAGGTGATTTTTTTCTGGTGTCCAGGCCTGAGAAAGCCAAGAGGAGAGGGAGAGAAAGGGAAAGAGAGAGAGGATCTTGTGAGGGGGAGTTTATGAGAGGTTTCACAAAGGTTACTCCAAGCAAGGATTTGAGTCGTCTGCTCCAGGGTTCCTTGAAGGTTTGAGAGAGGTCTTCTTCAGTAATTGATCGAGATTCTCTGCCTGCTTTAGGAGGATGCTAAAGGACTTAGGTTCTCTGCCTCACCAGAGCCAGTGAAAAGTAGTTTTTTTATGAGCTTCTCAAACTAACTATGGGTCCAAAAAGGTTTAAGTTTAATGCAATACTAGAAGGAGAGGCTCCGAGGAGTGGACATATGTCAAGTTGACCTAACCACTATAAAATATGGTGTATTCTTTCTTATTATTTTTTCGCAATTAATTTGCGCACTTTATTTTCTATGGTGATTGTTTGGTTGTGTTTGTGATTTTCTTTGAAGATTTTTTTAAATACCAATCTACCCCCTCTTAGTTAGCCTCGGGCTAGTTCATAAGGGCTTAACATCCCTAATGAACTTTCAAAAAGTTAGGGTTTAGGATTTTTTAAGTTTTAGGATTTTGATTTTTTGAATATAGTTTATATTTTTATATTTACTATTTTGGATTTAAGTTATGAAGATTAGCATTCAAAAGTTTTTTACGGTTATTAAGCCCTTATGAACTAGTCCGAGGTAACAAAGGGGGGGGGAGGGGATGAACTGGTAGTTTTAAAAAAAATTAAACAAAAAGAAAAAAAAATAAACCTTTTTGAATATTTTAAAACAAACACAATCAACCATAGAAATTAAATTGCCAAAAATAAAGTGATGGACTAAAACAGAAAAAACGCTCATGATTTTATAGTGATTTGGTCAACTTGACCAATATCTCCTCCCCCGTGCCACTCCTCTAGGTATTGCACTAAAATATAGCGACTCTCCTTTTGCTCCCATAACTAGGCGGAGAATACTTTACAAAATCCTTTTCACTGACCCCAGTGAGGCAGAGAACCCATACTCCTTTTGCTTCCTCCTGAAACAGATAGAGAACCTTGAACTAATGCTGATGAAGGCCTGTAAAGAGCCACCAAGAAGCTATGGATGATGAATAGAGAAGATGACTTAAATCATTTCTTAGAGTAACCTTTGTGAACACCTCAAAAACTTCCCCTCAAAATATTCTCTCTCTCTCCCAAGTTCTGCCTCTCCTTCTCTAAAGTTTCTCAGGTCATGATAACAGAAAAATATCCTTTTATTAACAAATAAGAGATCTAATAAAGAAGGCATTAAAATTGTCATAATTTTAAACTTACCATCAAAGATCATCCATGAAGATTGACAGATCGTCCTGTACGTTTAGTGTAATTCAACCCTTCCAACCAGGATGATATGTTCTTCTGTATGATGAGAACACGTTATTTATTCTGATTGTCCAGAATAATGTGGACATCGTCCTGTATGATTATTTCAAAATCATACATATCATCTAGTAGATAGTTCATGATGTCTAGGAGATATATGTTGAACAAGGAAAACATATAATTGATCGTCCTAGATGATGCTTGGATCTTCCTGTATGATTAGATCAAAATAAGTGATTATTGTCCAGTAGATATTTCAGTTCATCCAGGAGAAACATCTGGATGATGAAAAATTATAATTGACCGTCCAACGATGATTAAGTTTTTTCTAACTGATCATCCAGGAAGACCTTGTGATCGGCCAGGATGATATGATCAATCAATGAAACCTTAATTTCTTTCCTCAATTACTTAAATAATTTAGGCATTATTGTAATGAATTATGTAGGATGATGTGGGTTCTTCTTATATGATTAAAAAAAAATTCTAAAAATAATATCTTATCTAAATGAGTTTGGCGATTGAGTATTTCTTATTTGAGCATATCATCCAAGAAGATAGGCGCATCATCCAGGATGATTTGCTTAATCAAGTTTATATGACCTGGATGCCCTAATTTTGGTTTCTATTTTTTATTGATAATTCAGGATGATTTTTCAATCATCCTGTATGATATGATCAAAAATAAAAAAAAAAAACTCTAACTCACTAATTTTTTTACTCTAAGAGTATGTGTGCAAGGCTACTTAGCTTAAATATCCACCAAAGTATATTTGACTCAAGAAAATATAAAAGGTACATTGAAATAGAAATTAAGACTGACTCAATCCTAGTCTACTTGATCTTGAGCTGATTGATGTTCCAAGAGAATATGTGGACTTGAAAGGTTGGTAAGCTAGACATATAAAATAGATATGCATGAATAGTAGTAGTAAAGGAAAAATAAATTTTTTTTATCATCAAAACAACCGTGCTTGGGTACAGATATACAACAACATTTAGGGTTAACATTTTAGGGTATAATATTTTGGTTTACATTTTTGAATTATAGTTTAAGGTTCAGGATTTAGGATTTTTAGGGTTTTTTACAGTTTAGGGTATAGGGTTTGGAGTTTAGGGTTTAGGCAATTGGGTCTAGTATTTTTTATGATTAACGGATTAGGGTTTAGAGTTTAGGGATTAGATTTACTATTTAAGGTTTAGGTTTAAGGTTTAGGGTTTAGGTTTAGGATTAGCATTAAGGGTTTAAGATTTAGGGTTTAAGGTATAGGCTTTAGGGTTTAGGGTTTAGGGTTTATGGTTTATGTTTAAGGTTTAGTGTTTAGGATTTAGGGTTTAGATTTAGGGTTTAAGGTTTAGGGTTTATGGTTTAGGTTCAAGGTTTAGGGTTTAGGGTTTAGGGTTTAGGGTTTAGGTTTTAAGGTATAGGGTTTAGGGTTTAGGGTTTAAGGTTGGGAATTAAGGTTTTCAATTAATTATTTAGATATTTGGTTCTAAGGTTGAAGGATTGTGATTAGGGTGTTGGTATATATTATTTGAACTTATGGTTTAGACATTAATGCATTATTTAGGGTTAGTTCTTAATGTTATGTGGTTGCGGTTGAATGTTTATGGTTTAGGATTTTAGTTTTATGGTTTATGGATTAGAATTTAAGGTTTAGGTTTAGTTTAAAGTTTATAGTTTAAGGAATAGGATATTGGGTTTAGGTTTTAGTGTTTAGAGTTTGGCATTTAGGTTTTAAGATTAAAGGTTGTAGGTTGTGGTTTAGGTATTTTAATTTATGTTTTAGGGTTTTAGATTAATGTTTAGGGTTTAGGTTTTTTATTTTGGTTTAATGTTCATTAAAAGTTTGGTTTTATGTTTTGGTTTTGATGATTTGAATTCTTATATATATTTATATCCAACAAAGAGGCCTACACGTTAATTAAAGAAAAAAGGTTTCAAAGTCCTTACGGGGACCTCAAACTCTCTACTACTCAAAACAGTTACATGCATAAAAAGAAAAATAAAACCTAAGAGCTTGAGTTGCCCACTAAAGAATAATAAAAAATAATATAGGTACATTCTACAGTGCTCAAGGGAAAGCAACCAAAAAAGAAGAGCAGACCACAAAATAGCAAAATGCTCCAACCTACCATTCTCAGATCTAATCCTATAAGCATCAGCACTAATCAGATCCTGCAAAAACATTCGATAGGAAAAAAGGACATAACAATAATATAAACTAGAAGTAATATAAAGATTGTCCAACTAATGAATCATATAATCATAATAGTAATAAAAAATTAACATTAGAAGCCAATATAATCCCATAATATAACTCAACCAAGACCACAGTAAGAAGGTAGCCACCATTATCCATAACAAGCAACCAATCAAACCAAAGAACCAGAGACAACTTACAGTTAGATCACCCTGAGCAAGTATAATAGCAACTAGTCATACAAATTGAAAGCACAAGACCACCCGGAAACCCAAACAAATCCAGGCCACAATAAAGAACAATTAGAGAAGAAGTACAATAACCAACAATAACACACCCACAATAATGCCAGGAACACTCCAACAGATCAAGGACAACACAAAAATAATAAAATAATCCAGCACTGGCCTACCCAGGCACCGAGGCAACAAGGCCAAAGACTCAAAGCACCCAACCAGAGAAATTGGCAACAAAAAACCACCAGGTAAGTCAAGCCAACCTAAAAATAATTCAAAATAGGAAAAGAAGAACTAGAATAATCAGCATAAACACACCTACTAAACAACCAAACCATGTAAGGAATAATAACCCCCAGCAAATAGAAAGGAAATGGCACAAGAGAACCCAATGAAAGGCAACCCCAACCCATATCCAAAAAACTACCCAAGAAGAACATATCCAAAAGGTCAAGACCAACACAAAAATAGAAAAAATAGTCCAACACCGATTGTACCAAGCTCCAAAGCAGCAAGGCCAAAGAAAAGCACCAAGAGTGCCAACACCAGTCAACTGGATAAAAACGAAGTACAACATTAAGATACAGGTAAAAATAATAACTACTACCCAAGGAGCCAAAAGACCAAGACCCAACAAGACAGAAATACATTCGAAACCCCCAACAAACTGCCAGTAGAAAATAGAACAACCATGAAGGGACAAGGATAAACAGAGAGATAAAATAGCCATCCTGACAGAAATATAAAAGCATGAAGGACCAGAACTCCACGTAGGGCCACAAAAAATAGAAACCAACTAAAACAACACCTTAAATTCTAACATAGGGAATACCAATTAAATCAAGTAAAAGAAGCCCTTTCAGAGCCATCAAAAGGTTGGACCCAACAAAATCAGATAAACACTCTAAATCACACCCCAAATTAGCAAGCCAGGTAGCACAAGAATTACCATCTTTATAGATTAGATGGAATGAATAATTCAATACTATCAATAGATTCTTAATTTCCCTCACCTTTTTTTTTTGTAAAGAAATGCAACTATTCATTAAAAGCCAAAGAAAAAACCCTTATAACAACCATGTTTTAGTGTCTTTATTTAGAAGTTTTCTCCTTTTTGTTATATCAGAAGGGAGAGTAGTTTGTTGTTGGTAGTTTGTACTGTGTTGGAATGATTATTTTTTGTTTGTTTTAGCTCTTTCATTTCCTATTATTTGTGTATGTATTATTTAAAAAAACTCCTTATTTTTGAAAGATTCACCTAGTAAAGGGGTGTTTAGGAAATAGTAAAACATTTTTGAGATATTTACCAACAATATTTGCCATCATCAAAAGGGGTAAATTGTTATAAATCTTGACCAAAGTCTTGTGATTTTGATAATAACAAATATTAATGGATTTCTTACCATGCTATCTTCTATTAATTGCTTTTATTGCATATTTGATTTCTCCTATGCAGTAATAGATCAGGTCCATCATACACTTGCAAATTTGATCAGCTCAAGATTGGGTAGACTAGGATTAAGTATGCCATGAAATCTCTATAATTTCAATTCTATGTATTTTTACTTTCTTTATTTAAGTAATGTAATTAGTGGATACTAAGCAAGGTAACTATGCACACACATACAAAGGAGAGTGCTTTAGTGATAATATAAGATGATGAATTTTTTAAACTAATCGTATTGTATTATCCATATTATACTATATAATTAGTAAATTAGAAAATGATTAAAGTGAATAATTAAGATAATTAATGCAAGATGAACTAATTATATTATATGATGTATATTTTATAGGATGATAAGTTAAAAATAGGATGCCAACCGTCAATCACAATTTCAGCAATATTTTGATATTCAAATTTTGTACTCATTATATTATATGATAAGTATCGTATTGTATGATTTAATTAAATCTTTCCCAAATTAATCCTATTATTTGGGGATGATTTGACTAATTGTTACGTATGACTAGATTCCTATATGGGACAATAATTTAATCGTTGCCAATCATATTAGATGATAATCAAAGTCATTTATAATAATTATATCAGACGATGCACTAAATCATCCTAGATGGTTAACTTCATTTCTTAAACTATTGGTAAAACACCTAGCGCTTCACACAATAAGAATAAGAAAACTTTGAACTAGTTATATTGCATAATTCATGATCATATTGTATGATAAGTGTTGTTATAATTGAATTTAGGGCATTTTGTGAGTCCTTATATTTAATTTCTCACATTAACTTATTTCAAGTCTTTAGCTGTTGAGTGTTCTTAAGAGGAAGCTTTGAGAATACTATATTGGAGTGCTTTGGGAAGAAGAGTGAGAGTTTTTGTGTGAGGGAGAAATAGTGTAAGTGGTTCATATGGTTGCTCCAAGCAAGTGTCTTGTCTTGTTCATCCAAGTGTATGTCTAGTTTTCTTGGGTGGCTCCAGGGAGAAATTCTTCAGCTCAAGGATGTGGGTCTCTTTACCAGGTGGGTGAGAAAGGAGTTTATGGTAGTCTACCTTCTCTAGGAGGTCTACTACCGTCACTAGATGGGTGATAAAGCTTCTGGCTCTTCACCGTATCGAGTTTGGTGGAAGTGATTTGTGTAATGGCTTCTCCACCTTACTGTGGGGGGAAAAAAGAGAGACACTATAGTGATAGTATAATACTTAGATAGAAGAACTCCATGGAGTGGATGTAGGCTATTATTTTACCAAACCACTGTAAATCTCTAGTATCATTATTCTGATTTCTATTTTTTGTATTTTAATTCCAGTATAATTGCTTGGTGAAAATCATACTTAATGCTTTTTTATATAGATTAGAATATCTTCATTATTGCATAGATGTTTTGGTAAATTTGTTTTCTTCTGCACTAAGTGAAAATGTCTATTTGTTTTCTTAAATATTGAAAATTTAAAAAAATTGTCTTTATTTTTAAATTATGCAATTAAGTTTTTAAATTCAATAATTCATCCTCCTCTTAGTATGCCTAGGAAAAATTAAATTAGGCTTAACAACCTTATCAAACTTTCAAATTGATCTCCTATTCAAGTTTAAATATGATAGTAGTGGAGCAAACCCTTCGTGTCACCACTATAGTTTTTTATGCTAGATGGCCAGGTGTAAGTCCTCACACTAGGATTCCTTTTCATATGATCATCTACTATGGGTAGAGCAAGACCCTCATGAAACTATCCTAGTTTTAAGTGTATCTACAAACTGGTGGAGTGAGCACTTTGTGGTGCCACCCATATTGCACTATAAATCTTAGCCTTTTGAAGTTAGGTGTCAGTCACCACATATAGGCTTATTTTCATCTATGTCTAAACTCAATAGTGTTGTAGTAAGGCTCATGGCACCATCCTAGTAAATCTTACATCCCAAACCTTGCAAGATTAGGTTCTTTTTATTCCATAGGTTGACCCTCTTCCTACAAGATGCCCTCTATCTTATTGAGATAGGAATGATTCCCCATGCATTTTCACCATTTTCTTGAGCTAGATATAAAACTATAGTCTTATAATTTACCTCATCTAAATCACAACAATCATCACACAATAATTCACAACATTCATTTACCACAATAATTGAAACACTTCCATTCAATTTACTCATTAAATAATTCCATTTATTTTATTCATTAAACTCATGCACTGAACACCTTCATATGTATGCATTCTTATTTTTGTTAAATCACTTTAGTAACTATTTGGTATCGTATTATTCATTATCAACTTCCAATGAATCCATCAAACTTCTAAAGCATAAAATTTAAATACACTATTTGAAACCAAACAAGAATCTTAAATTTAAACTCAATTGAAACACTAAAACTAAATACCAAATCATATCATAACCCATTTGGACAATATTGATTTCTTTCGTCAACACCAACATGTATGATTTACATTTCCAAGTTCTTCAAACATCTTTGTGGTCCATTTATTCACCTCGTTATCAATGAGGTTTGGAATTATCTTCGATAAATCTGATTTAATGATGTCTCAACTTGACTTTAGTGCAATTTAACTTTAACAACTTCAATTAATTTAAATTGAACCTTCTCAAATTAATTTGATTTCATTTAATGCAAAAGGCTAAGACCAATTTAAGTCCATAGTTGCTTTTTTGTTAATTTAGCTTGATTATTCAACCATCATTAGCTATTTATCCCTCCAAATTCATTTAAAATGCAACTTTCATCTTACCCTTTGATTTTGAATCAAGATTAGGGAAATATTGACCAAGCAAGTGCCAACAGATGTTCTTTTGATATCAAGCAAGAACTAGTTTTTGTCCATCTTCATACAAGAATAGTGACTTTAATGATCATTTTTTTCTTCCAAATCAAATGGTTATTCTTTTTATTTATAAAAAATCAAATAGATTCACTTATTATTCCTTTTTTTTTTTTTTGAAAAAACAACATAAAGCATTAAAACTAGGAAATGAAAATTACAACATAAGTGAAAGAACCTATCACAATCTTCACAAACCATGCTTACAAATGATGAAGGAAGATTATTAAAGCTGAAAAAAAATTCTCAAATAAAGTCTCCAATTGTCCTGATAGAAAATCTATTTAGGTCAAGACAACAGCGAAAGATGATCTCTTGGATAGAATAAGAAGTCTTAAATAGAAGAGTTTTGAAATAGCTCTTAATTTATATAAACAGACTTTATCATCCAGGATGATATAAATATCATCCTTGCCGATCAGTGTAAATTTCTTTCAATCAGCTCTGATGGTTTGGGATGATCAGAAGGTTTTTGTTCATATCATCCAAAATGATAATATATCATCTTGTATAATTAGTACAAGTCATTAAATATCATCCAGAAAATGACACTGAATAGATGTCTGGACGATGGAAATTTGGAATATATTATGTATTACTTATGCAAGAACCAATGAAGTTAAGAAATCAAGATTGAATATATTGTTGTGTGACTATGAACTTTTTTGTATGAAATATTCTTAATCAATTTCTAACATTTATACTAGATTAACTCAAATTATCACCTCATTGCATGCCTTAGGAAGAGAGCTAACTAATTATGAAAGAGTAAATAAAATTTTGAGATGCTTTCCATCTTCTTTTGATGTTAAGATCACTGCAATTACTAAATCTAAGAATTTAAATAATTATTTTATTGATAATTTACTTTGATCACTCATTACTTACGAGCAAGGGGTGAATTAAAGAAATCTTGATGCAGGTGAGAAAAAGATGGAGAAAACTATGGCGCTGAAGGCTAATAACATGAACACTGAATCTTCTAAGTTTGAAAGCGATTATGTTGCCTTAATCATGAGGCAATTTTAAAGCTTTCTAAGGAAGAAGCACAAGAACCATCAGAAGTGGAATAAAGGTAAGGGTGGTAAACATTTTAAGAATTCTAATGATATGATCTGCTTTGAATGCAAGAAGTCAGGACACGTTAAAGTTGATTGTCCTACATTTAAAGCTAACTCAAGTAAGGAGAAGGGGGAGGGGAAATCCAAGTTCAAAAAGGATAAGAAGAGATTCTAAAAGGCATTCTGGGCGGATTCAGTATGAGACTCCTCTGAGACTGAAGCTGAAGATGAGACTACAAATTTGTGCTTGATGGTAGATGATCATCTTGGCCAGTTTGACCAAGAAGAGGTATGTGAACTAACCTACGAATAATTACTTGAAGCTTCTAAACAAATGCATGCATCATATAGGAAACTTAAGAATTCACATGCTATTTAGAAATTAGAGTTTTTAAATTTATAAAAAGTGCATGAAATTTTACTTGAAGATCATTTTATAATTGATAGAAATCACATATCATTACTTGATGAGTTTGATGAAATAAATAGAAAGCATACTGAATTATCTGATGTACATGATTCCTTGAAGTCATCTCATGCTGAGTTAGAAAAAGAGTTTAAGAAATTAGAAAATCTCAATGCTTTTAAAAATAACAAACCAATATTGCATGCATCACATAACTTTAAAAGCAAGCATTACTATCTGAATAAATTAGTAAATCCTTTTCCTGGTGTTAGATATTTTACATGTGGTATGTTAGGACATATTTCACACACTTGTACTATTCATCGTAGTACACATTGGGTGTGGAGACCCAAATTATATGATTCACAGCATAACATACACGCATTGCATTCTTCTTTCCATAAGAAGGGACCCAAACATGTTTGAGTTCCAAAATATGATGTTTGATGATTTTGTAGCCTTGCCTCACAAAAGGCCTCATGAGATCTTGTGGTACCTACACAACAGATGCTCATGATACATGACTGGAGATGATAATCAATTCATTTTGCTGGAGGCTAGGGCTGGAGGCAAGGTTACTCTTGGAGATAACACCACCAGGAAAGTAGTGGGTGCAAGTATAATCAGAAACTCCAAGAACCTTTTGATTGAAAATATTTTGCTTGTAGATGGATAGAAATATAACTTGTTCAACATAAGTCAGCTTTGTAATAAAGGCTTCATCATAAAATTTTTGGCAAATACTTGCATTATAAACTTAAATAACAAAACTATTTTATAGGGAAAGTGGATCAATAATGTTTACGTGTTACGTGCATGACTTAAATAAAATTTAATGTACTGCTTCATTTTTCTTAAAATATAATGCTGATGATTCGTGGTTGTGGCACAAGAGATTATGTCATGCCAGTATGAAAACCCTCAGGAGAGTGACCCAAAAAGACCTAGTTAGAGGTGTCCCCAAGCTTAAATTCTCTAAAGACGCCAGCCAACTAGGGAAGCAAGTTCAATCCCCTTTTCACTTCATTAAGGACATTACCACCTTTAGACCTCTAGAAGTCCTTTACATGGATTTTTTTGGACCCATTATCAATGCCAGCTTAGGTTGAAAAGTCTATGGATTTGTGATTGTCGATGACTACACAAGGCTTACTTAGATTAGATTTATGTCACATAAGAATGAGTCCTTTGATGAGTTAACATCCTTCTTTACTTAGATTCAGAAAAAGCTAGGTTATGAGATTTTGACCATCCATAGTGAACATAGGGGAGAGTTTGAAAATGAGAGATTTGGAGACTTCTGTGAGGATAAGGGAATTCGTCATAGCTTTTTAACTCTTAGGACCCCTCAGAAGAACGGGGTAGCTAAAGAAATAACTGGACCTCAGTTGAAGCTGCTAAAGTCATGCATGCTGAGTATTCACTTCCAAAATACTTTTGGGCTAAAGCAGTAAACATAGCTTGTTATGTGTTGAATAGGGTGAATGTTAGAGCCAAAATTGATAAGACACCCTTTGAGATCCTTAAGGGTAGGACACCCAACCTTTCCCACCTCTATGTCTTTGGCTGTAAGGTTTTCATTCTTAATAATGGGAAGTAACACTTAGGAAAATTTGACCCAAAATTTTATGAAGGAGTGTTTTTAGGATATTAAAGTGTGGGAAAATCCTTTAGGGTATTTAATAAGAGGACTTTGGTGGTGGAGGATACTACTCATGTGGTGTTTGATGAATCTAATCCTAAGAAGTCTAGAGTTGAGGATGAAGATGAAGTTGGAGAGATTATCACAGGAGTTAAAAATTTAGAGAAGAGGGTAGAACCCCAAAACACATAAGGAGTAGGTGAGATTACCCAAGGAGTAAAAAATGCAAATTTGGAGGAAAAGGTTGAACCTACACACACCTTGCCGAGAGATTGGAGATATTCTTTGAGTCATCCTAAAGAACTGATCATAGGAAACCCTTCTGAAGGTGTTAGGACTAGGCATGGACTTAGGAAGGAAGTGAACCACTCTACTTTTATTTCAATGACTGAACCCACCAACATCAATCAAGCCCTTTCTGATGAGTTTTAGATTTTATCCATACAAGAGGAACTAAACCAATTTATTAAGAATGATATTTGGGAGCGTGTAGAAATACCAAAGGGATAAAGTGTAGTTTGAACCAAATGGGTCTTTAAGAATAAAATGAATGATTCTGCTGTGGTGGTTAGGAATAAGGCAAGATTGGTAGCTAAGGGGTACAACCAAATAGAAGGGATTAATTTTGAGGAGGTCTTTACCCCTATAGCTATATTGGAAGCCATTAGAGTGTTACTAGCCTTTACCTATTATAAAGGATTTAAGATTTTCCAAATGGACGTTAAGAGAGCCTTTTTAAATAGGGTAATAAAAGAGGATGTGTTTGTAGAGCAACCCCCAAGTTTTGAGAGTTCTGAATTTCTGAATCATGTTTTCAAATTAAAAAATGTCTTGTATGGATTAAAACAGGCACCCAGAGCTTGGTATAAGAGGCTTAGCACTTTCTTACTAGAGAGGGAGTTTGTTAAGGGGAGCATTGACACCACCCTTTTTATGAGGAAAATAGGAGATAAATTATTCATTATACAAATCTATGTCGATGATATACTTTTTGAATCTTTTGATAAAATGCTATGTGATGATTTTTCTAAAATAATAAGTAGGGAATTTGAGATGAGTATGATGGGAGAGTTGTCATACTTTTTGGGTTTTAGCATAAGACAACTAGATGATGAAACCTTTCTAAATCAATCAAAGTACATAAATGACATTTTAAAGAAATATGAAATGGACAAAGCAAAGCAAATTAATACTCTCATGTCCTCCAGTGTTTAGGTGGATAAAGACCCAAATGGAAAATCAGTTGATGAAAAGAAGTATAGAGGGATGATTAGATCTTTACTTTACCTGACGGCTAGCCGACCTGATATAATATTTAGTGTTTGTGTTTATGCTAGATTTTAAGCTGATCCTAAAGAATCCCACCTTATTGTAGTTAAGAAATTCATAGATACCTCTTAGGAACCCAAAACTTAGGAATCTGGTATCATAGGCACATCACTTCTTTTGAGATTATTAGATATTATGAATCTAATTGTATAGGATGTAAGGTGAATATAAAGAGCCCTTCTAGGACTTGCCAATTTATAGGACAGTCTTTAGTCTGCTGGTCTAGTAGGAAGCAAAACTATGTTGCACTTTCCACTGCTGAAGCTGAGTACATTGCCTTAGGAAGTTATGTGGCCCAAGTCCTTTGTTTGAAGTAGCAAGTTCTAGATTTAGGATTACCTGTAGGCATAATTTTAATCCTTTGTGATAATACTAGTGCCATCTATATTTCTAAGAATCATATCCAACATTTAAGAACCAAGCACATAAACATAAGGAATCACTTTATTAGAGATCGACTATGTGACCAAAGGAGACATTGAGTTACACCATGGGGCAATTGAGAATCAGCTGGCTGACATCTTTACTAAACCACTGGCCTTCGACACTTTCAGCACTTTAAGAACTAGATTTGGTGTGATTGTCATAAATGCATGAACTTGATTTCTAATCATTTATCTGTTGATTGTTGTTTTCTTTTTGTAATTTTTTCCTTACTTATTTTTTTAGTTTCCATCTATTTCATTTTTGTTGATTTGATTTTCTTTGTTTTTCTAATTTTTCTTTTAATCACTGCTAAATTTATATCCTATGTTGTGTTTTTATTTTTTGAAAATTTGTAGTAAATGATTGACATCTCTAAAATCAGTTAAAGGGGAAAAACACCGTTGATTGTTTCCTTTTTCTAACTTCTTTTAGTGGTGTAATTTTCTTTTCTAAATAAAAATCTATCTCAAATTAATAAGTGGATTTTGAAATTGAGATATTTTTAAACATGCTATAATAATCTATCTTATATATATAATATTCAAAGTCTTTATTTTACCTTCAGATTTTTGAATTCTTGCCATTAAAATTATCATATAATTTTTTATTCTATTTTATGATTCATTAATCCTTAAATTAGAGAGTGAGTTTTTTTACTCCAATATCTGGAAGATATAATTACAACTGATATTTTTTAAGAATTTTTAAAAAGGGATCTAGCTTGCCCAAAATAAATAAATAAAAAGTGGCTAATGATGCCAAAATCAGAAGATGCGCAATAACGTCAAATTAATATATATATGTATACTCAAAGTGTACCAAAAATCCAAAGATGCATAAAGAGCACAGTTCAAATTAACAAGAGGCATAAAATGAGCCTACAAAAAGAAAACTTCTTCTCTTTCAAAATTTTTAAATCTTAGAAGATATCATGTCTCACTTAATTTTTTCGTAGGCTTGATTTTGGAAATTCATGATTATAACTAATTACTTTGATATATTATTCTATAAAATATTTTTCTAAAACCAAGTCTTGAAAGGGTATCTTTTTTCTTATCAAATTAATTTTTCTACTTTAGATCATTATTTTTAAAAGGCGATTTCCCCTGGGAGAAGTCCGAGTTAGGGCTAACAGGATCAATTGTTCTACCATTTTCTCGAATTTAAACTAGGTTAACTCATTGATTCTTACAAAATTTTTAATTCAATCAAATGGAGAATTTATCATATTTAAGCTTTGATTAAAAAAAACCTTTGTTTTACTTTTGTTCTTATCTTTTTTATATTTTATTTTTTCTTTTAAGTTGATTTTTCATGTTTTTGGGCCGTCTCTGATCATCTCCATCCATTCTTTGATTTGAAACTTTTTTGTCTCATCATCCTGGATGATATTCATATCATCATAGATGATATGTTCAATTCACTCTTGTAATTTCATCTAATGGCTATTTTGACTCCTCTGCTTCTGATCATCCTGGATGATTCATTATCATCCTGGATGATCTGATCATCTTCTATTTCAATTATTTGTGATCATCCTGGATGATCCTCCTCATCCAAGATGATCTTCACAATCTCTGTTCAATTATTGGTAATCATCCCGGACGATACACCTATTCATCCTAGATGATCCTTGTGACAAAATTTCGCACTCAACTTTAATTCAGTCGGTATGATCCATTATTGTATATTATCCTGGATGATCCACCTAATCATTTAGGATAATATGCTTTTTCAACGGTTGTCCTAAATGACTCATCAATATGATCGCCTGTGTCTTATCATCCCAGATGATTTTATTGCCTTTTTGACCAATCATCTCGGATGCAATTATTGCACCTTATCATCTTAGACAATTCTCTGATCCTGGATGATTTTTCTAATTCTTTTTAAACCAAGGCCCTCAAACATTTTTCTCACATAATCCTTCTCAAATCCTTGTTTTCTCTATCTCTTGTGCTCTATTTTCTTGAGTATGGCCGATGAAAAGAGATCTTTCCATCCTTCTTGGAGTTCCTCGAGGGTGAATATAGACCCTCGCTTCACTGAGGTGGATGATCAAGCCACCTATCAAAGGTATAAAATAGCCAGGATTACTATCTCCCTGACTATCAACTAGAATATTCTTTCCTATCATATCCTAGATTTGTTTGCTCACACTTCCTTGACCTTCTTTCTTACTCTCTTTATCCCCTTCAATTCAAAAATTCTTTTTAAATTTTTTACTAACCTCAGCATAAATTCTTCTTTCACTGCTCTCGGGTCTTATGCGAATTGACGTCCCGTCGAAATCACATATCAGGACTTCCAAGAGCTTTTGTAACTTTCTACCACTAGGGACAAACTCCATACCTTGTGTTCTGATTTTGACTATGACTGAGCTCCAGCAAACCACTTTCTTAGAAATACTAAAACTCACTTTCACGTTGGAGAGTCTAGCATCTTACTCAAAGATGCTAGGATAATCCAGTATGTCCTTCGCACCTCAATTCTTCTAAAACCTGGTGATCACATTCTTATCACTCCTCTTCTTTGGATCACCACTTGTTACATTTTGGCTTGTCATGAAATCAATGCCATTGATTTGATTTTTTGCTACATTGAGCATCTGACCATTATTCGAGATCCAGGACATAGGAGGAAGCCCAATCTTGCCCTAGAACATATCATTGCCTATGTCTTAGAATCAAAATATAACCTTGAATGTCCTGCCCCATCAAATTTTTTGCCTACTTTCTACTCAAACAACTCCTTTCATGTTTTTTACAATACTCATCTCCACCTGGGGTACAAGAAAGCCGAGGGAACTGATTCGGAGGTAGCTCCTATACCTATTCCTGCACCTACTCCGCTCCACTAGCACTCTCAACTAGATCAGCTGGTGGAGTGATTCTACCAGTGGGATAATTGCTTTGAGCCCTTCATCGCTGCATAGGAGCAGTTACATGCGAAGGACATTACTGTCTTTCATGCTTATGTAGCTAACCATTAACTCCAACATGAGCAGAATATGGCCTGGCTTGGGGAGCAGTTTTCGACTCTTTCCATTTACTTTCAGCCACATCCACCACCACCACCTCCTCCTTTGGATGATAACGGATCATCTTTCTTTTAGTTTTCTTATTTTTATGTGATGTTATTTTACTTCTGTTTAGTAGTTTGTGTTGTTTTTCTTTTTCCCTCCTCCTTTTTTTGATGTCAAAATGGAGAGTAGTTGTATTACTTTGTATTGTTCTACTCTGTTCTAGTTTGTTATGTTTTTATGATGGATAGTTGAACTAGGTTTATTTCTTTACCTGTTTCCATTAAAACTACTTTAAACTCCTTCAATTACTTTGTATTTTCCATCATAAAAAAAGTGGGAGATTGTTACAAATCTGCTTTCAGGGAGTATAATTCTGATGATAGTAAACACTTCTGTTTCTCTATGACTGCCTTATCTACTAACATTTTAGGTCCACAAGATCAAGTTGTAATTTGAACCAGCTCAAGATTGGGTAAACTAGGTC
>NW_021319990.1:396443-410094 GCF_001605985.2 Dendrobium catenatum | reverse complement strand
CTCTCTCTCTCTCTCTCTCTCTCTCTCTCTCTCTCTATTATTTGCAAGGTAATGATTGAGTTAATTGGAATCTAAAGCAAACGACATCAATCGCCTCCATTTCTTTCAAGTGGAGGTGCTACAACTGGCTTACACCGTTGACTTGCTCTCATCAGATAGATTTTATAAAACTTAGAGCCCCTAGAATATTTAAACCTTGTATGTCAATTGGGTTCCCCTAAACCAACCAGAGGTCCTTATAGAATCCTTGAATTTAAATTTTTAAACCTAATCACCCGCTTATGAATAGGATGTTATTCATTACTACCAAACTTAGGAAATTTATAGCATTGATTTATCTCCCAACCAAGAAATACCTTTTTTATTTTTCTTAAATCATAATATACATAATGAAGAAAACATGCTAATAAAAATAAAAATAAAAATAGAATAATCAATTATCTGTAAACCCAATTTTTTAAGACCTTAAAAATGTAATTTATTTAATAATTAATGTTAAACCACAAAAAATGTATTCTAATGCTCAGGCTAATTAGAACTAAATGTTAAATAAAGATATCTCAAAAGTCCATTCAATTAAATATACAACCACAAAAATTATTAAATTCCCTAAATAACTTATTCAATTTATCCATTAATTAAGACTTTGAACATGTAAAACTCATAACTAAATATATAAAAGTCCATTTCATACAAACTTAAAGAGAATTATCGCACAACCTAAATGACTAATAAAAATTAAATAATTAACCAATCAAATTTAAATAAGTAAGGGAATTTTGATTCAATTTAAATAATCATTGAGAATTCAATAATGAAAAATAATAATATTTAATGAATTGAACAAATTAAAAATAATTAATTAATAATCAAACTTAAATAAATAGGTGATTATTATGTAACCCAGGCTTATGAGGTAATTAACTTATCCCAAAGGAGGGTGAATGAGAGGACCAAGTAAATAAACATACAGTGGTCAGTTTTCTAGAGTGAGAATGTCTTGGTTTTCTAGAGTGAGAAAGATCTATTATTTTACAAATTGTTTCATCTTCTGCAAGTTTGGTAAACTTTCACGCATGGCATTTGGCTCACCGATGACCTCTAACGGTCGTCTGAGATCTTCTGAAAGTCCTGGACTAGGTATTCGATTCACAGATGAATCGTTTCCTCCTTTGTCATCTGCCATCGTTCAACTCAAAGGTTCTTTGTAGAATAGTTCTCTGATCATTAAGAAACCTTCTATTATTCCTCAAGTAAAACAAAGTTCAGCTATGTTTGGTAAAGGTAAGGATGTTGTTATGGGTAATGATACTCCTTGCAACTACAATGAGTTTTCATCTCAAATAAAATCGCATGACTTAGAAGCATCATCCACCTCAAGTATGAAGATGTTGGTTAATAGATTTGGTCTTGCTAAATCTGCTATTCTAGAGAAGGATGATGATTGTTTGAAGAAAATCTCATATCGAGGTTCTGATGTTTGTGTTAATGCACAAGTGAACGATAATGCCAATGATGTAACAAACAGAGTGCTTCATAATTCAGAGCATTTGATAAAAGCCATCTTCTAATCCCTGGGAAAGAAGTCCAAACATCAAAGTAAATTTTGTGAAGGATGATTCAATTATATCCTAGGATGATGTTACGATGAATTTACATGAGGCAAGTGTAATAGCTAACTCAAAAAGGCTCCAATCATCAATTGTTGTTAAAGTTTTTGGGATGGAGGTGCCTATCTATGTGGTGTCATATTAATTGCTTTGATAATGGACACAATTTGGGAAATTCCATCTTACAAGTCTTGGCTTAGGATGGGTTATATGTTCATTAACTTCGATCGAAGTTGTAGAGAATGTGTTATTAGAAGGTCCGTCGTATGTGAATGGTCACGTCATTGGTCTGGATAAATGGACTCCCCAATTCTCACCTACCTCGTTAAAAGGCATGCATTCTCCAATTTCGATTAGGTTGCCTCATCTTCCATTATTATGTTGGAATGAAATAAATGTTGCAAGGATTTCTTCTATGATATGCATCCCTTCATCGATTTATCCAAATATGTTCTAATGGGGTAAAAGAGAATATGCTAGAGTTTGTGTTTGTGTGGCTTTAGACAAGCAACCTCCCTTTGATGTCTGGGTGGAAGGAATGGAAAATCATTTCTTTAAAAAAATTGAGTAATGAATACATTTTGTTTTAAATGTGGTAAGATTGGCCACTTCATCAAGGAATGCAAAATGAAGGATAAAAGTTATGAGGATATAGTAGAAGATAATATTGTTGAAGGTGGTTTATCTCAAGGTTTATGTGATCCTGATGAAGTGGACAATGTTCATTCTTATGGACCATGGTACATGTGAAATATGAGAACAAAAAGAAACCTACTGCAATATCAAAAATATTTTTGTACAAAAGGTAGCTAAAAAAATGGTTCCAATTTATGTTAAGAAGGCTGTGCCAAATGATGCTCTTTTCTCTGCTGTGGATAAACCTGATACTATTTCGGCTGAAGCTAACTTGGAGGTGGGAGTAGATATAATTTTTTAACATTATGGTCACATTATGTTGCAGAATGTAGATGAACTAAAGGTGGATTATCTAAAGAATCAAGAATTAATTCCTTCAATTGTGTCGAATGAGATATTATCAAATGACGCAGTTGTTGATATTCTTATACATGTCAATGTCTTCAATGTTTTGGAGAATTCTCATGAAGGGAATGACAGCTTAAAGATTCCAGATCCTATTGAATCATGTATGGAAGACATTGAAGATGGAGAAATTACTGTTGCTGATCTGAAGATGGGAAACTGGATAAAGGGCCGAGTGTTATGGTTCTGAGACCGCTAAATTCAAACTCCAGAAAGAACTCAAATCATTAGGTATGACAAATTCTATTTCTCGCAATAAGAGAGGTTTTTTGTTGATTAAAGATGGTAGTGGGAGCAATCCCACTTCAAAGAATAAAAATAAATGACATCCATAGTATTTTGGAATTGTAGAGTGGCAAGAAAAATTGAAGCCACTCATTATTTGAAATAAATAGTTAAAGATTTTGATACATTTTTTGTTTGACTTGTTGAGATCTTCTTTGAATAATTTGACTTCAATAAATTTATTGGAGACAATTGGGATTTCTTTTTGTTTCCTTTGGAAGGGCTTTCTTGTGGCATTATGGTATGCTGGAGGACTGATGTGTCTTCCTTTTCTATTATGCAAGCTTCATCACAGGTGGTAATTAGGAGCTTAATATTACTAATAAAGGATTCTGGTTGGTTTCAAACGTATATGGTAGTAAAGATGTGTATAAGAGGAGAATTTTATGGAATAAGTTGGAAATTATTTCATAGATAGATATTCCATCTATTATTGGAGGATACTTCAACGGTATTCTTTCACAAGATGATAAAAGAGGAGGAAAGAAGTTTACTTTTTCCCAAGGTCCATAGGACGTGTAACTTCATAAACATGTGTGACTTTCATGACATTGGGGTGTGTGCTCCAAATTTTACTTGGTGTAACAACAAAATAGGTGGAGCACATATTCTTGAAAGGTTGGATAGGCATCTATTGAACTCAGCTGCATTGGAAGCTATTCAGTTGACATCAGTTAAACACTTGGCAAGATTTGCTTCTGATTATTTCCTTCTATTGATTAAGGTTATTCCTACTAGCTTAATGAGGAATAGATTCAATAAGTTTGAAGATGTGTGGGCTTCCTTCCCAGATTCATTAGGAATTGTGCTAAATTCTTGGTCAAAGAGGGTGCATGAAGATGCTGACAAAATTTTCAATGTAAAATTTAAAAGAACTTTAAAATCTTTATTTTCTTGGAGTAGAACAAAACATCAAAACCTCTCAGTTTTGAAGGAACAATCTGAAGAAAGAGATTCTAGAGTTACAAGAAGAGGATGTTGTTCTTGGTGGGCTATCTGATGACAAAATATGCTTGTTAAAAGCCAAAGTATTGGAATTCAACTCTACTTATGGGCAGCTTAACATGTGGTGGAGGCTAAGAGCTAAAGTGAAGTGTATTGAAGAATGTGATTTCAACTCAAAATTTTTCCACACATTTGCAACTGCTAAATGAAATAATAATTGGATCAACCAAATCAAAAATAGCAATGGCTTATTGGTAGAAGATCAAGTTCAAATAGAGGATACTTTCTATAAGTTCTTCAAAGATAAATGACAGAGGAGGACTTGTGTGCTTAACGGTTGGCCTAAGAAATCTAATGTCCTAGAAGAATCAGATAAGAAGGTGTTGGAGGCTGCTTTCTCTTTTGATGAGCTGGAGAAAATGATCAAACAACTTGAGCTAAACATATCACCAAGTATTGATGGCATTACTTACTCTTTTATAAAGAACTATTGGTCTATTATCAAAAAGAATGTTTGGGATTCTGTTAATGTATTTTTTTACTTTCAGAAAAATGTTTTTCGATTGGAAGGAAACTTGTGTGCTGCTAATTCCCAAAGTGAATGTCCCTATTACCACTTCCAATTATCGGACTGTTAATCTTTGCTTATAAATTTATAAAATTGTAGCAAAAATGCTTCTGAATAGAATGGATAGCATCATTCCCAAAATTATTTTGGAAGACCAATCTGCATTTGTCGAAGGTAGATCATTATCTAATCATATTTTACTTGACAAGAGATTTGTAACAAATTCAGATATTCTAAATCTAAGAAAGGGTTCATGGACATAAAGATTGACATGAAGTAAGCTTATGATAACATGTGTTGGGATACTTTAAAGCATGTCTTACAGTGCTTTGGGTTTCTGATTAACTTCTCCAATTTGCTGCTTGAATCGTTTACTAATCCTAAATATTCTATAATGGTTAATAGGAATCATTCAAATTTGATTGAGGCTAAAAGTGGGTTTAGACAAGGCTGTCCCTTATCTCCTTATCTTTTCATAGTATGTTCTCAATTGCTTTTTGATGCTTTCATTCAAAAAGGAGGGAACATTGGCAATAAAGTGGCTCCAAATGTAGATAAAGTTTCTCACCTTCTTTATGCCAATGATATCATATTTTTTTTTAGAAGCCAATCAGAAAAGTACAAGGAGAGTAAGAAAAATTCTTAAAGTCTATTGAAATTGGTCATGTCAAAGGATAAATAATCAGAAATTTGTTATGATGTTTAGAAAATATGTCAATTGAAGAAGAAGGGCTGCTTTATCTGGTCTCTTGAGCTTCAAAGAGGTCAACGAATTAGTATAAATGGGTGTCAAGTTGGATTTTAGAAGATTAGTGATATCAGACTTCCATTGTATAAATTAGAGCATTTTCTTTTGGAATTCTTCTAAGGTCTATTGTGAGGAGATGATGAGTAATTATATTTAGATATATATTTTATAAGCATACAAAAGCATGTATGTAGCAATGGAACCTGACCACCTTACATTCTTGTAGGCTCCGAGTTGTAAGATGAGATAAATGAATAAAAAAACTTTATTTATACATTATTAGTCACACAACATTTACACTGCATAATTTGTTCTATAAACACATTGTACACCATTCTATTAAAGTTTTCTTAACTATACCTCCTTAATTCCTAGGATAGAGTAATCCTATATTGCATGCATAAATTGATAATTTCTTAGGATATTAGATTGTAGCCCACTCCAGGAAGGCATAAGCCCAGAATATGTACCATCTTTTCTTTCGCACATCTTACTCATTTTGTTAAAATCTAATATATAAATTCAACATTGAGATTTATAATCTAAAGCATAAACATTAAAATGTTTATAGCTCATGTATTTTATTAAATTTATAAGAATTTTTAAAATTTATTTAGCCTTCACTTTAATCGAGAGTATTCTCCTAAGAGATATGATTAACTATAGGGGCTTTTCCTTAAAGGAGGTCTACAACCCAGAATTAAAACAAACCCTACCTTAGTTCTTTTCTAATATAGGAGAAGAATTAGAGGATGCATAGTTGCATTTTAAATATGTATAATTTAATTTTATAATTAGAAGCTAAGTGCATATTTCGTACACCCATACGGTGAATTGAAAATCCCTTTTGTATTTGATTATGAAAATATATATCTTATTTACTTTTCTAGTCGGGATGACTGATGAATATTTTGTTCACCCTTCACGCGAATTGCACATTCCCTATGCTCTACTCGGTTATGAAAATAAATTGTGTTTTATTTTTTTTAATCGATAGTGGAACATTAATATATCCTTTGAGATAATATAATGTTAAGCTATACATATTTGAATAAAAGAATCTAATTCATCTATTTAAAAACAAAAATAATGGTCATCATTACATTAGTTAATTTTGTACACATTACTTCTATGCATTCACTTTTCTGGTATGATTTCCATTTCATGCTTTTTCTTGTTTATACTTTCTTTTTAGAGATGATTTTCCTTTCAATCATTTTACTTCTTACTTTCACTTATTTGGGATTACTTACCTTTCTAGCATCTTCCTTCTTAAATCTAATTTCCACATATGGTTTACGTTTCGAGCATTTGTCTGGTTAAATACACTTGTTACAAGTTTCCTACTTAAATTTGTTTGGTCAAGATTATCTCCTTTCAAGTTCTTGCAGGCTAAAATCAATGTTCAATTGCTTACTAAATATTGAGCATGCTAAACAACTCTACTAAATTTTGTTAATTGCCTCGGTCATTGACAAAACATGTTATTTAATTTTTTTTAGTTCATTAAACCTATTAGGGGTCCATTTTCTCTTTACTTTTGTATGAGGTTAACTCCAAGTTCAAACTCAAATTCCATAAGTATATCTAGCATATTAAAAACTATAGGTGGAACCTTTGTAAACTAATTTTTATAATTACTCATTAAATTATCACCTCTACATAGTCTCCCTTGCAGCATTTAAAAGCCTCCAAGCCATTCCAAAACCCTAAAAAATAAAACAAAAAGAAAGAAAAAGCTTGAAAAGTAGTTTGGATAATTACTCATTAAATAATAACCTCCTCAAAGTCTCCCATTTGGCCTTTGGATGCCTCCATACCCTTCCAAATAATAAACAACCTCATATTAAATGTTATGTCACTTAACATGGATTACCTAGGTTGACCAATTTTGACCTTTTGAACCATCAAGCCATAAAACTTAAACTAATGTACGAAACATATTACAATTATGGATCTAAAACTTAGGATTGATCCCTAGGCCTCATATAATCATTATGAAACATAGATAAATCTTTTTGGATCCTTAGCTATTCATGGTTCAACATATAGCTCCCTTTGACCAATAACTTTAATTCTTCTATGAACTTAAATTTAGACATAACAAGTGCATTTTAAACATCTTAAAAAATCAATCAAACTTATTTAAGAGCATTAGAACCCAAGGTGAACAATGGTTGACCATGGTTGGCCAAAATCACCATGTTGACCCAATTTGAACTAAATGAGCATTTAATGCATTTGATAATATCATGACCTTAATTTTCCCTCAAATCCAATTCAAATGATCATATAAATTCTTTAGGACCAAAGGACCCATCCCTTGGGATAGGATAACCCTTCTTGAACAAGTCAACCTTGGTTGACCAAATGGCCTTTGCATTCAAGCTAACCTAGTGTAAGCTTAATAGCCAAAGCATTCCAAGTAGTCTCCAAGTTCTATAAGATGCATCCTACAAAACCCTTAAGCCCTCTTGTCTTAGCCAAATATGTTAATCCAAGTGTGCCCAAAGTGGTCTCTTTAAGCCATTTTACCATACAAACCACTATAGCCAAAACAAATGCATTAGTTGCTTGCCTATAGATCCTTGTACCTCCCCTGGAAAACCCAACCCATGGGAAAGCTTGGATTTTCCAAATTGGTTAAACTAAACTCTCTAAAATGTCATATAGTGGGCCAACTTTCTCGCTAATCCCATTTGGGCTAATCAATTACATAAGTTTCCTTCCTCTGGATTCCAACAACCTACCCATCTAATCCGTAATTCTAGACTAGCCTAGGATACCCAAATAGATGAAGAAATAAAACTATGTTGAATTGGTTAAGATCAAAGTTATTGAATTGATAACAAAATGCATCCAGACTTCTCCAAACACTTGTTGTAGCACCATTGGACCATCTCTAATTGGTTTAATTGCCTGATATGGGTCCCTTTATTAAATTTTTGTCTAGATGCATTACTAAATATCTAATAAAATCCTTCAATTATATGAAGAAAGGTTCTTGGTTTTTATTCCCTTATCTTCTTGAGTTCCTATTGAGTGTTTCCAAAGTTTCCCCAGTCCTTTAGCAGCTTGTAGGTGTAATCCTAAGAAAGTTTTGGTGATTAAAGTCAATCAAAACCTCCTATACTTTTACTATCTAAAGGAAATGTGCTCCCTATGTACATTTTAGTGTGATCCAACCAAAACCAACATGAATCATCAATTTGATTGAGTTAATTACAAAACACAAGTTAATTTTGATGGGGTAATGGCAATTATGAAAGAAACCTTTAATCAATATTAATTTAGCCATTGGATTGAAGTTTCTCTACCCTAAGATCTGAGTGGATCAATTTGGTAGAAGTATCCCTAGTGAATTGCATGATTCAAGCCAAAAATAGTGGATGGTCTATGTTCCAAAACTAGATGTTGAAGATAAATTTATGACAATATGATTCATTTTAATTTGTGGATTAAACCTTATTTTATATAATCATATATATTTAATTGATCTAACAATTTTAGCCTTTTGATCCCAGTCACCTAATCTTC
Organism: Dendrobium catenatum; assembly: GCF_001605985.2. Taxonomy (NCBI): domain Eukaryota; kingdom Viridiplantae; phylum Streptophyta; class Magnoliopsida; order Asparagales; family Orchidaceae; genus Dendrobium; species Dendrobium catenatum. Next base: position 401,360 of record NW_021319990.1, on the reverse strand, counting down.
GATTAGATGGCTATTCTTGATGTTGCAATGTTTGAGGGGCCTACTCGTGTAAAATTACCCAACTAGAATTCATCATCTATTAAAATGCATGCAGAGTTAGATGTTGATTTTGTACGCACTTCAAAAAAATTATAATTTAATGGACAACTCTAAAAAAATAATATCTTAGTGTATATGAATCTTAAATGGGTAAATAAGCTGTCTATGGATTCAAAATTTCATTATCTATCTTATGGATTTAGAATTTATGCCAAAGGGTGTGTACATTAAGAATGTTTTATGAAACATTACATTGTGTATTTGACTAATTTAAAGCTTAATTAATTTTAATTTGAGGACAAATTTTATTCAAATAAAATTTAAGGTGTTTTTCAATCACCATAATTTTTTTATAACCAATTGAACTTTCCAATTGCCTTAATAAAATTTTCAAAACATTAGGTCAATTTTTTATCTAAAGATTCAAAATTCAAAAAAAAAAGAGGTTAAATTATTGCATGAAACCTCTTAATTTTATATACACAATATTCAATCTTCATTAGCCACCCATTGCATCCAAATTCTTGCTCTAATTTTCCTTCAATAAATATTCTATTTACTTTAAAAATTTATATTTAAACTTAGGAAGTCTTTGAAAATTTTAATTTTTATGGAACGCTCCTTTGGTCAACACTAAAATAGGGTTTAAATTTCATAGAAAATTAGAGTTTATTTAGTCTATCTATTATTCAACCCTAACTCTATTAACATAATGAATTAGAAAGTTTAGTAAAACATTCCATGCTTTGGTGAAGAGAAAATGTGCCAAAAATCTATTTTTTAAATTAATCGTGATGAAGGTTCCATTTTTTAGGATGTTCTTGAGATTTATTACCTTGAAGCTAATCATTTTCAAAAAAATCTTAATAAATACTTTACCCTTGCTCTTATTGATAACCCTAATATTATCACTAATATGATTTCTTAAGAGGATAATGCTATTCTTTCCAATTTTCCTTTTATGGATGAAATAAAAGAGATTATTTTTAGCATGAAGGGTGACTCTGTGGCTGGGCCGGACAGTTTTACCACTAAATATTTTTAAAAAACTTGATGAATTATTTGTCATAATCTTCATTCTGCTGGAAATGATTTCTTTTCTAGTAATTATATTGCTAAGTTTTTTACTGCTACTTCTATTATGGTTATTCCTAAGAATAACCATGTTAGTTCCTAGAATGATTTTAGGCCTATCAGCCTGTGCACTTTTTTTAATTAATTTCTCTCTAAAATTGTTGTGCATCGCTTATCATTCTTTTACCTAAAATTATTTTTCCTTATTTAATCGGGTTTGTTAAAGGTAGGAGCATTGCTGACAGTATCCTTTTAGCTCAAGAATTTTTCCATGATCTTGATGTTAGGGTTAGATGTGGCGACATGATTCTTAAACTTGATATTGCTAAGGCTTATGATAATATTGATTGGAAATTTTTGTACAAGATCATGACTTTGTTTGGTTTTGACCTTACAATCATTAATTTCATTAAAAGTTGCATTGAGGGTTCTTACTTCTCTATCATTGTTAATGGTAAAAGTAATGGTTTTTTTTAAATCTTCTCATGCCCGTAGACAAGGAGACCCATTATCCCATGCCCTTTTCATTATTGTTGTTGACTATTTATCTAGAGGCCTTGCTAACCTTTTTAAAAAATTTTCCTAGTCTTTATTTCTGTACTCTAGGTGGTTTTCCTATCTCTCAAATTTGTTTTTCTGTTGATTTTATTTTTTTTACTAATGCTTACATCAATACAATAAATAAACTTATGGATTTCTTTCACCATTTTGAATTGATTAGTGGTCTTGCTTTTAACAAACATAAATGTTGCTTTATTCTTCCTAAGAGAATTCCTAATGTTCTTGTTTTGGCTATTCAAAATGCTTCTATGTTTGTGAATGACCAATTACCTATTAAGTACATTGGGGTTCCCATTTTTAAAGGTAAAAAAAAGAACTTCCTTTTAAATGACATGATTACTTTTAGTGCAAAATAAACTCCAGTCTTGGGATTCTTTTTTTTCTTTCTTTTGCAGAACATTTAATTCTTGTTCGTAGTGTTTTTTTTCATTGTCAGATTATATTTTTCAAACTCTTTTGCCTACTACATGGTAAGCAACCGGATTGCTAGACTTTTTAATAATTTTTTATGGAATAGGGCTTGCAACAAATCTAAAACATTTTTGGCTACATGGGATAAGTATTGTGGCATTCATGCTGAAGGTGGTTTGGGTTTCAAAAGTTTGAAGGATTTGGCTCATGCAATTTTGTTTAAGTTTTGGTACAATTACTGGGGTAAAAAGAGCTTATTGGCCAATTTTATGTTTGATAAGTATTGTGTGGGTAACCATCCTACTACTTGTTTCTTTAACATTGGTAACTCTTAGGTTTGGAAGAGGATGTGCAATATTAAATGGAGTGTAGAACCATTCATTTTTTTGGGTCTTGGTAATGGTGAGATTTACTTTTGTCAAGACCGTTGGTTGGTGGAAATTCTATTGATTCCCTTATTAACTCCTCCAATAATTTGGTTGTTAAAGTGAATCTTCTTTTATATATATAATTTTTAGGATTATGACAAGCTTGCTAATATTCTTCCTGATCTTATTATTCAAAAAATTTTGAATCTCCCCTTTAATACTGATTTTGACGACTCCCTCTTATGTGGCTTATACAGAGATGGTTGTTTTAGACTCAAGAATATCTGGCATGCCTTTAGATCTAAGAATGAAATCTCTCATATTTTCAATTTGATTTGGCATAAAATCATCCCCTCCACCGTTGAAGTTTTTGTATGGAAACTTTTACATAAATTCATCCCCATGGATGACTTTTGCATCATATTTTTATTTTTGGTCCCTTAGCCATTATGATTTGCATTTATTTTGATGATATTTTTAAATTGAATTATTTTAATGCTAATATGTCTATCTCTAATTTAATTAACTGTTGGTTTATCAATACCAAAGGCCATATCAAAAATTTTATTCCTTCCCTCATTTTATGATTTATTTGGCTGATAGGAATAACTCTATGTTCAATTTTATTTTTATGAGCCCCCAAAGGATTATTTAAAGGGTGAAAGATAAAGTTGTTGCTCTTTTCTTTGTTGATCTTCTTTCCATTAAGAATTTTAAGAATTACTATTTTTCTTCTAATGATTTAGGTAATAAGCTAGTGTTTGATCATATTCCTAAAGGGCCTAAGATTATTTTGTGGATCAAGTCTTCTCTTAACTTTTATAAATTAAATGTGGCTAGTGCTGATTCTTGGCATTCTTTGGATTATGGTGGGGTTATCAGAGATTGTTATGGTAGCCTCATTATGGATTTTACTAGCCATTTACAAAATTGTGATGTGAACAAAGCTATTATATTGGCTATCCTCTATGGTATTAGGACTTGCAATTCTCATGATTTAACCAACATTATCATTGAAGTGGATTCTAAGTTTTTTTCCATATGTTTAATGATTTTGAGGACTCAATGTGTGGTTCCTCTCTTTTATATCTGCTTAGGGACATTAAGCATTTGTTGATTTTTATGAGTGTCTCTTTCCCTCTTATATAGAAAGATGTTAATGCGTGTGCTAATTAGATTGGTAATTCAAGTGCTGGCCTCAACTTAATGACTAAATTTATTCCAACTAACCTCCCTGCACCTTTGCGGGGTCTGTTAAATTTAGACAGAATTGCTTTGCCTTATGTTAGATCGTAATTAACTTTACTGGCGGTGGTGTTTTACCTTATACCTTCTGCATTGGTAGGCCTACTCTTTGGGTTTTTTTTTTTTGGTTATATTTTCCTTCTTTTCTCTGGGTTGTTGTTCTCCTTATGTGTTTAGTATGGTGTTTTCCCTTACACTAGTCTATTTTTGGCCTGCGTTTTAGTGTGGTGGGTATTGGTTGTTGAGTTGCAATTTTTCTGGCCCGTCTTACATTTATATCTATGGATTGGGTTTCCTTAATTTGATGCATATCTAGTGGATTGTTTCTTTCATGGGTGAATTTTGCACTGTGTTTTTAGAGTGGGTCTTGTGGTATTTACTGGTGCCCATCATTATTTCTTTTCTAGGTCAATTATTTTGTTGGTTGTTGTTTTTTTGGTGCATTCTACTAGGGTTATTGATCACCTCTCGTCTTAAGAAGTCTCCCAGCCTTTCTTTCTGTTCTCGTCTCATGTGGGTTTTGAGCAGTTTGGGTGACTCGGGGGATTTCTCTTTGAGTCACCTTGGGGCCAGTTTTTGCTATCCTAGGGTTGATCATTGCATCCCTTTTTACTTACATATTTTGGCCTGGCAGTCATGTGTGGTTTGATTATCTGAGCTTGCGCTACTAGGACTGGATATCTATTTTTTGGGTTTCTACTTTGTTAGCCAGTTAAAGGGGAAGCTTTTTAGTTCCTTCGAACTGTATTAGTAGCTATGTCTTTATTTTATCGGGTTTATAATGTTTGCTCAGGTTTCTGTAGTGATCTTGTCTAGAATCTGGATACCTATCTCTTTTGGCCTATTGCTAGCTATAATATGATTTATTTGTGGTATCTTCTACCTCTTACATATTATAGTGTTCTGTGTAATCTTTGTTGCAAATCTACTTTTTCATAGCTTATGTTTTGATGATTGACAAACACTATCTCTCTTGGACTACTTGTTGCTTCTAACTTTTCAGGAATCGAAGATCGGACGATCAAGAGGAAGCCAAGTCCAGGATCACGTAGGTTTAGGGTTGAGTCAGTCTGTAATTTTATTTTTCACCTTTTGAGTCTACTTATAAGAATAAAAAAGACTGATGCTAAGTAACCCGTCACACACAAACTTGAGAGGCTTAGAAATTCTGTTTTTGCCCACATCGGCCCGGCCGATATTTATATCGTCCGGGACGATC
>NW_021319990.1:368851-388740 GCF_001605985.2 Dendrobium catenatum | reverse complement strand
TATATATATATATATATATATATCTGATGTAAGTTTGTATAGAGTTATAAATGTAAAGAGCTAAGAAAGTCAAAAATTAAATTTCTTATTTTTTAATAAATAAGTCCAAAAGAATACTTATTCTTTGAAGAATATATCTATTGGAATTCTATATAAGCATGTTTACAATTGTAGTCTACAGCCTAGAATCTAGAGCCTAAGGACCTAAAAACCATCAATAAACAATTTTCTTTTGTACAAACTTGTGTCATATGTAGGTGTTAAATTTAAGCTTACTATATGTGGACCATGACCAACTTTACTTTATAGGAGACCCTAGTTTATATATTATATGACACTTAAAATAGAATTTTTCATTCAATTATTTTTATATATAGCTACACTAATCAATTTTTTATTTTTATATAGCCACGTAAGACAAAAATTTAACAGAAAAAATATTTCCATTTCACTAAATAAGGCAAAAGTACAACTAAAGAATAAGTATAAAAATTACTTGGGCTAAGCAGTTGAAGATGGTAGAGGGTGGCCGGTCATCCTTGGATGACCGGAACACCTTCTACTTATTATCTACCGTGTGTTCAATTTTGTTGGATTCAAAAGGTAGATTTTTATTCAATCGTAACATCTCCCGCAATTCGTGTTTTTTGAACTCTCCTCTTGTGATCAAAGAGGGAGGTTTGGCCACTAAGCAAATGGTTTTGCCGGATTCAGGCAAAGGAAAAGGATTTATTCTAGATTTGAAAAGTAAGTCAGTTTCATCTAAGTCGATCTTTATTCGTCTAGCTAATGATTTGGAGGCTTCTTCATCTAATCCTCCTTCAGAATTGGTTCATGCAAATGTGTGGATTAAAAAACCACATATTAAAATTAATGTGAATGAACATCATAATGATAATGAAGATGCAAATGTTGTCAAGCTTGATTTGGAAAAAGAAAAAGCCAATGTTCAAGTTTTGAGGAATTCATTAGTGGTGAAAATATTATGTAAGAACTTGCCTTTTTCAAACTATTCGATTGAGTTAAGGAAGCAATGGAGTAAATTTGGAGGATTTCATATAACCTCTCTTGGGTTTGATTGGCTTATGTGTTCTTTTCAGTCGCATGAAGCATTGGAGGAAGTTCTTAATGGAGGTCCTTGGTTTATTAGGGGTTTTGTCATTGGTGTTTATAGATGGTCACCTAACTTCAATCCTATTTCAATGGATGGGATTTCTTCTCCCATTTGGGTTCGTTTACCTCATTTTCCTCTGCATTGCTGGGATGAAACCAATATTTCTATAATTGTTTCTAGAATCAGAACCCCGTTATTATTGGATGGAAATATGTTTAAATGGGAAAGGAGGGAATTTGCAAGAGCTTGCATTCGAATTAAGTTGAATTCTAAACTCCCTTGTGGTATTTGGATTGAAGGTATTAATGGTAGATTTTATCAAAAATTTGAATATGAAAATCTATCTTCTATATGTTTCAAATGTGGAAGAATTGGACATAAAGATTTTGTTTGTCCAAATTCTTATAAGCCTATTATGGTTGATAAAAAAGTTCCTAAGAGTTCTTCTCAAAATGATGAGAACTCCTATGGGCCTTGGATGCATGTGAAATTCAAGAACTAAAAAAGTCAAAAAGATCTATTCTAATAATTCGGTTTCTAAAGATTATCCAGCTAATAGGATTTCAGGTAGAAATCCTGTAGTAGATCACAACTCGAATCTTGTTTTTTCTAATAATCATAATTCTAATAAACTTGATTATATGGCAGCTTAATTAATCAAGGATGCTGATTGTCATATTGATCAGATTCAACATATTAATCTAAATTGTCAAATTGATTCAGTTAGATCAATTTTAGATCAGCCCGTTCAGAATTCAAATTCTGAATTCCGCATTTTGGTTGCTGATCCGTTGGGAGCTGTTTGTACTGAACCTATTTTGAATGCTGATCTATTGGGAGCTCATGAATCATAAATTGGATTCATAGATTCAGCAAGCTTAATTATTGATCAACAAATTCAAAATTCAAATTTTGAATTCAAAGTTGGTAAAATTGTGGATGAAGTTAAGGAAGCCGTTTGTAATGAAGCTGATCCTTTTGGAAGCAGTTTGAACTAAACCCATTTTGGCTGTTGATCTGTTGGGAGCTCATAAATTAGATATTGAAATCAAAATTTTGGATATTCAGGAGGAAGAAAAGGATGCTATTAATTTTGAAACAGAATTGGTTATTGTACCGCCTTTAACTATTTTCGTGGCTGAGTCAATGGTTGCTGATGAACAGAATTTGATTTCACCTTCAACTAATGCAGCGAGATTTTTGAAATGGAAGATATTATTGATGGTACAAGAGGCATTTGAGATGAAATAGTTTCTCCTCCTTTTGCGATTAGTTTGAGTTTTATGAAAATAGTTTAAAAAAAAGGAAAAACTGTTTCTACTAAGGAGAATGGTTCTTCTGGTTTTAAGCATAAATTGTTCAAAGAACTTCAAGCCTTAGGACCGGTGAAAGATCTACCTAGAAGAAGGTTGGCTGTCTCAAAATGAAGAATGTTATGAGAGGTTATTCTCAATTATCTCGCTAATATGCAAGCTGATTTTCTCTTTGCAATCAACAAAGTTGAAAGATACTTGGGGATTGAGCGATTAATCAAAGAGTTTGTCATAATACTAGTTTTGGATTATGACTTTGGATGTTGGAAAAGGCATCTGAAATACCTTACTTTAATATTCATAGGTGTTTTGTGGATGTCATTGATCAATTGTATTTTCCTTTTTGTTAGCTTTTGTAGCTTCTTTTATCTTTTACTTTTTTATTTGTTTTTTAAACTTATTCTAATTGCTTATGGGGTCGATACTAAGTCCTATTTTTTTAACCGGTTGGGAACTCTGGGATACTAACTAACCCTCGGGTTGTTTAATACTTTGGTATCCTCTGCATCTCAAGGGTTTTAAAATGGGAAATAGTGGGTTTCATTTCTATTACAATATGTTTATTTAAACAAATGTGCTTTCAATAAGGTTCCTTTTTCATTTTGATCAAGGAACCATTAGTTTCTTCTTTCTAGTTTGTATTAGGTTATTATTTCTTTCATTTTAATGCATTAATTGCATTTCTTCAAAAAAAAAAAACAAGCAGAAATTGAATGCTTTCCTAAGATTTTTTGGTGGTAAATGTGCATTTTCTTAGACTTATATGTTAGGCCCCTAGGACCTATGATGTTTATACTTTAAAACACAAACACTTAAGCTTCTTTCATTCATAGTATACATTTTACTTTCCTACTTCATACATAAAAAACACCGAAGATGATGGAAAACTAGAAAAATACTTAGCGATAGTGTTGAGTGTGCTATTCCTTTTGGTATAGGGACGTTATGATGCAAGATTTTTTTTAGAAATAAAGACATGTAGTATGCATTAGTCATATATAAATATTTTAGTAGTTTCATATTATATTTTGTGGGTGTATTGAATCAATAGTATCTTCGAAACCCAAATGTGAATTTTTAACTTTAAACCTTATTTCTTAATTAAATAAAAGCTTTTCTATGTTGTATTAATTATACCTAAAACCATGCTTTTATAAATGCACCTAACTAGTAACTGCCTATCTACTCAAGACAGAAGCAAGCCAGTTTAACAATTACTACAATTATTTCCTCGTGCATATTCCTATTTATCTTATAAATTATCAACTTAAACCTAAATTTTACTCCTTATATAAATCATTTAAACCCTAACTAATATATATATTAGAGTTTTTTTCTTGTATTTCAGAATCCTATGCATTCTATACCGTTCTTCTTTTTGGCAAATATTGATTCAAATCCTTGCCCATAATTATTATAAATCAATAATGATTTAGTTACAAATTTAATTGAGAGTTTTCTTGGGAGTGTATCCTAATATTTAATGAATCAAGGAATCTTTCCCTTATGGTGAACTTAGAACCCTAGAAAAAAATAAACTCTGCTTTAGTTAATTAATATAGGGGAATAATCATTTTGCGTAGACAATCATTATGCGGGTTTATTTTTATTTTCAAAATGATAGTTGAATGTTGTTTTATCTTTCAAGATATCAAGATATTCGTTATTCTATGGCTGATTATGAAAATTATAGAATTTATTTTTATTCTTAAATTTGAATGGTCATGAAGGTTGTTAAACCATAAAGAACTAACCCAAGGCTCACCAAGAGGGGGGTGAATTATTAATTTTAAAAAATTTGTTAACTTAAAAATAATAATGACAATATTTTTGAAATAGTTTTCAGAAATTAAAAATACCAAATTCTAATTGATTGCATAAGCGAATGAGTTTATCAAAAATCTTGATTTTACTATGATGATATTTTAATTTACTAGACAAAGAAATAATCACTGAATTTCCCAAGTAGTTATAACAAAAATAAAAAACAGGAAATTTAAAAGGGCAATAAGGAAAAAACACACCAAATATTTTTTTAATGGTTTGATCAACCTTGAATTACATCCACTCCCCAGAGTTCTCCACTTCAACAATTTGCTCTAAAATAAAGTGACTCTCCTTTTGCTCCTACAATAAGGTGAAGAAGTCCTTTCAGACTCACTCTTACTAAACCTATTACGGTGAAGTGTTGGATGCTATGTAACCTTCTCGGTGATGGTAGTGAACCTTGACTTTTTTTTCTCACTCTTAGAGAAGGAAGAGAACCTCGGCTCCTTTTCCTCCCTCATAGAGAAGTCAAAGTACCTCAACTCCTTTTTCTCACATCGGGACAAGGAAGAGTACCTCGAGGACATGACCTAGAAGCCCCTCTCCCTAGAGATCTTCCTAAGACTCACCAATGTCATAGGAGGAGCAAGAGTGTAGATATTCCGTAGCAACCACATGATCCCCTCACACTCCTCCTTTACGCTCACCTCACCTTCTCCTTCTTCTCAAACCTTAAATTTATTAAAAGCTTCTCTTAGAGAACCTTCAGCAGTCACACGATCATCTCTTCCTCATTACAAAGTGAATCTTTAATACAAGCTTAAGTAATAGGCTTCAACAAACCCAAAAAAATAAAGTTAGACTTCAGTATTCATATAGAACGATCAGTTTAAAACTAGTCCCATACAACGAGATATAAAAAGTCATTCAAATAAACTATTCAACTAATTTGAACACATTATATAGTATGATTAAGAGGTCATCCATTATAATCTATTTAATTTTCTCTATTTGTACATCACGATTCCTAAGATGATTGAAAATTGTGTCTTCTAATCATCTTGTCTTACTCCCCTAGTACTGTATGGTTAGTTATCTTTAAGAAGGTCATTCAGTATAATATTAATATCATATGATAGAATTAGTTCAAAAATTATGGTTTCATTTGGTACAATCTTTAGGATGATATTTTTTTTAGCTAATCATATTGTACGATTGATATTATACAGTATAATCAGCTATCTTCAATTATTCCATGATTTAATTAACCTATAATGGTGGTTAGTTTTAGTAAGATTTTAAATTTTTGTACATTATAATTCATATCATATAGTATGATTAGTTCAAAAATCAAATTTAAAAATCTTACTTAAATTAATCTGGCGGCTACGATTTTTATATTGTAATGAATCATACAGTTTGACCACGATTGTACAATACGATTAGTTCACAAAAATTAATTTTGTAATTAGTTGTTAAGCCATTTCTTTATATATTGATCATACAATATGATTATAAGTCATACAGTATGATTAATACAATAAATATTAACTTTTAAAATTCATATCACTACCCCTGTGTGTTTGGCATAGTCGCCCAATTGTATACACTCTTATTTGGCAAGACTCAAGAAATAGAAAATAAATAAATGTAAAATTATAGACTTTATTACTTATCATTCATGCTCATTCTTAAGCTTTCAATAGGCTTGAGTAGTGTATGTCTTACCTACAATGTTAGTGCTCACAAATAAAAGAAATATAAAAAATATTTAATAAGAAAAGTAACAATTCAATCAATAATATTTTTCATCATCAAAATCAAAGAATAGAGATGCAAATAATTACAACAATCTTCCTCTTTTTTATGATGTCAAATAATATTTGATTATAGGTAAGATAAATATTCTTTTCTCCTGATCATGCTAATGTTTTTATTGTTGAATGTGAGAATCTAGTCGTGTTTTTTATTGCTCGAGCTACTAAATTATGTCGTCGTGAGGGTTTACAGGGTAGGCATGTGCATGTAGTGATATTGGTGGTGGTGGAGGTCCACCTACAGGAGCTACTTCCCCTTCTTCATCAAATTCAATCTCGGTATGCTCAGGCCTCCGATGGAAAAGGATACAAAAGAAGGCATCCATATAGAAAATAGGAACATTATCGGGTGGAACAGGAAAGTTTAATTTGTATTTATTTGTAGGAAATATTATATGATGTGTCCTAAGGCAACATTTTGTTTTCTTCGGGTACTAGGATATCAAATTTGAGTTATATTTTACATAAAATAAAGAACCATTTGTACTTTATAAAATTAGGTATTCAACATTATGAGCTAGGTTACAAAGGAAAGAAGTGGTGTTATGTTAACCCGATCCCCATTTTTAGATATAATCAAAGTTCTACGAACATGTTGGATGACCTGGGCATTTTGATTTAAAGTATGAACTTGTGGTTGATGTTGGTTTAGTGGCACAATCCTAATAACCAAGTTAAAGGAAGTCCAATCAAAATTAATTAAGATAAGGGATTAAGGGCGAGCGAGCTACTTCAGTATAAAGATCAATATATTTTGCTAAATTAGCCTTGGTAATTCTATTTTTTGACTACAAAAAAAGAAGAAATGGTAGAGGTTTCTAGATTTAGCTGAAGGTTGGCTAATAATTCAAAAAGAAGTTCATAGTTGTAGGGAAAAGCTAGTGTAAGGAGAAATTGAAGACTAATGGAGACAAAGAGGTTCATCACCTCAAAGTTCAGGGCTAGTAGATTTAATATTTGAGAAGGTGAGATTTTTGCATCTTTATACTTATGGTAGGCAACTTCATCCCTTGCAGAGAGGAAATGATCATCAAAATGATCAGAGGAGGAGGAGCTCCCCTGAGTCATTATGTCGTGTTTGCTTCCACTGGCTATTGGATAAGAATGTTTAGAGGGTAAGATTTTGAGTAAGTAATGAGTTGAGTGAAATGAACCATTCAAAGCCTTCAAATTTATAGATTTTAGGCCAATTATACAGTATGCTAGAGGTTCTTATAGTGCGATCATGGATATTAGTTTGCCTGGACAACTTATCAAAAAAAGTGGTTAAATTATACTATATGATAAGGTATCTTACTAGACAATTTTAAGGAATTGCATTAGTCTTGAGGGGTCCTCAGTACAGTGTTTAACAAAAAGTATCATACAATACAAATAGGTATTTGTATAGTATGGAATTTAATTATTGTCATAATTGCTCAATTGAATTCATCCCAATCTAGTTTAATACGTGTATCATATAGTATTATGAGAGGCATAATACAGTACTATTGGCAATAATTTTATACAAAATGAGTTTAAATTGCTCAATGGTTAGTTAAACCTTGATCGTGCAATAACAATAGAGGTTTATACAATATGAAGTACATATCATGGATCTAATAAAAACCATTGATTAAACTATATGTTGTGATCTATAAATCAATATATATCGTACAATATAAATATGGATTATATAGTACGATATAAATACCCTTTCAAATATTTTTGAAAGTTAGTGAGGTGTGTGTGATGATCAGGAAACATCTTAAACTAAAACAAATTTTTTTTAACATGAACAATAAATAATAACACACAAACATTACAAAAAACAAACACATATAAATTAACACATGTGAATAAATTATTTCATATGAAAAAAAAATTGATTTATATTGAATTATGCATGAATGTTTATAACACCCAATTTTTTCCTCATGGTACTAAAGGTGTCAAAGGCTAGGGGTTTTGTGAAGATGTCTGCCAATTTATCTCTTGTAGCTATATGATTTAATTCTATATCTCCCTTGGCTACATAGTCTCTTATAAAGTAATGACTAATGTCTATATGCTTTGTGTAGGAGTGTTGAATTGAATTTTTTGATATACAAATGGCACCATTGTTGTTACACATAATTGGAATGGTTCCTAGAGGTAGTCCAAGACCTAAGAATTATTAATTTAGCTATAAAACTTGAGCAACATAGCTCCCTACTACTACATATTATAATTTAGTTGTGGAAAAGGCTAATTAGTTTTGTTTTCTACTGGAGCATTAAACTAAAGATTGTTTTAAAAATTAGCAAGTTCCAGAAGTACTTTTACTATCTACCCTACATCTTACAAAATTAGAATCTGAATATCCCATTATTTCAAAAGAAGTGTTCTGTCTAGGAAATAAGATTCCTAGGTTTGGAAGGCCTAATAAATATCTAAGAATTCTCTTAATAGCAGTCAAGTGGGATTATTTTTTATCAGTCTGAAATCAAGCACAAAGGTAGACACTAAACATAGTATTTAGTCTACTAGAAGTTCAGTAAAGAAGTGATCTAATTATTCCCATGTACTTTTTTTTATCTACTGATTTTACATTTGGGTCCTTATTTAATTGAATAGCATAGTTCATGGGAGAGTTAATAGACTTATAATTTACCATTTCATAGTTTTTAAGAATATCCTTGATTAAGTTATATTAGCTAAAGAAGGTTCCATCATCCATCTTCTTCACACTAAATCCAAGAAAGTAGTTTAGCTGTCCCATCATACTCATCTCAAATTCTCTACTCATTATTTTTAAAAATTTATCAGATAGGTTTTTATTTAAGGATCCAAATAAGAAGTTGTCAATATAAATTTGGATAATAAGTAAGTCTTCTCCTTCTTTTTTAGGAAGATGGAGGTGTCTACACTACCTTTTATAAATCCTTTCTCTAAAAAGAGGGTGCTCAACCCTTCATACAAGGCTCTAGGTGTTTTCTTTAACCTATTTAAGGCCTTCCTTAGTTTGAATACATGATTTGGGAATTATGAATTTTAGAACCTGGGGGTTACTGAACATAAACATCGTATTGAATAACCCTATTTAGGAAGTCACTCTTAACATCTATTTGATACAGTTTAAAATCCTTAAAGCAAGCAAAGTCTAATAGCACCCTAATGGCTTCTAATCTAACTACAGTTTTCTTCAAAATATATTCCTTCGATTTGGTTATACCCCTTAGCTACTAGTCTGACCTTATTCCTCACTACTATTCCAAAGTCATTCATCTTATTTTTAAAATTCCACTTTGTTCCAACAACATTCTAGTCCTTAGGTCTCTTAACTAATTCCCATACATCACTTCTTACAAATTAAGGGAATGATCTATATTGGTGGGTTCTATCAATGAGATAAAAGTTGAATGAATAACTTCCTTCCTAATTCCATGCCTAGCTCTAAAACCTTGACATGGTTCTCCTAAAATAAATTATTTAGGTTGACTTGAATAATATTTCCATTCTCTAAGAATATTTTTTTAAGATTATACCCTTTATCCTATAGCAATTTCTTCTACACCTTGAATAACCTCAACTTCTTCTTCTTAAGGTTAAGATTTAGATATCCTATCTAGTTCATCAAATACCACATGGGTAGACTCTTCTACTACTAGGGTCCTCTTGTTAAAGATTTTATAGGCCTTACCTATGAATGAGTAACTTAAGAAGACACCTTCATCAGACTTGGGATCAAATTGTACTAAGGGTGATTTCCATTAATTAAGATGAAACATCTATAACCAAAGACATGTAAGTAAGAAAGGTTGGGTGTTCTACCCTTAAGGATTTCATAGGGTGTCTTATTAAGTTTGGATCTAACATTCACTCTATTTAAAATATATTAAGTAGTATTCACTACTTCTTCCCAAAAATACACAGGGAATGAATACTCAATTAGAATAGCCCTAGTAGCTTCCACTGTTCTAATTTTTTTCTCAGTTATTCTATTCTAATGGGGATCCTAAGGAAGATAAATTATATTCTATTCCTATCTCTTGATAGAAGGTTTCAAACTTATCATTTTTAAACTCTCCACCATGATCACAATAAATTATTGAGATTTCATATCGTATTTTTATTTTGATTCTAAGTGGAGATTGTTCTAAATTTCTCAAATGACTCATTCTTATGTGCTAAGAATC
Organism: Dendrobium catenatum; assembly: GCF_001605985.2. Taxonomy (NCBI): domain Eukaryota; kingdom Viridiplantae; phylum Streptophyta; class Magnoliopsida; order Asparagales; family Orchidaceae; genus Dendrobium; species Dendrobium catenatum. The sequence continues at coordinate 378,572 of NW_021319990.1, read as the reverse complement.
TAACCCAAGTAAATCTAGAGTATTCATACACTTTTATAAATCTATATGTCTCCCCTCATAAGTTGGCTATACTAACAGGTCCAAATAGCTCCATGTATAGAATTTCTAGTGGCCTAGAGGTGTTAATGTCTTTTATTGAATGAAATGAATAACTAACTTGTTTTCCTAGTTGACAGGCATTACATAGGTGGTCCTTAGTAAAGTATAACATAGGTATGCGTCTAAATAGGTTTTTTTTGGGTGATGTTCCTAAGAGTTTTTATGCTATTATGATATAGTCTCCTTATCCATAGCTAAGATTCAACAATTATAGTTTTTAAGCACAAGGAATTTGAATATTCAATGTAATTCAAGTCTAACATGTAAATAATGTTCACCTATTTTCCTTCTAACATAAGTTTTTCATTTAAATTAATCATATATTTGTTCGAAAGAAATTGTATATCAAAACCCTTATCGCATAGTTGTCAAATACTCAATAGATTATGCTTTAAACCATTAACTAATAAGGCATTCTCAATCATATAGTTTTTAAAGTTTCCAATTATACCTAATCTAACCACTTTCCTAGTGCTCTTATCCCCTTATATTACCTTGCCTCTTGACCTAGCCTCTAGTGAGATGAACTGCTTCATATCACCAGTTATGTGCTTGAATATTGAATATCCAGCTACCACATGCTCTCACTAGACCTTTTGTGAGAGCACCCCTACATATTCATTCAGAGTTTAGATTTGGGAACCTAAGTAAGTTTGGGTTCAACCTTACACTTAATTGAATGAGAAGAATGCATCTTATGTTATGATGAATTTAATTTATGTATCCACAGTAGATGTTTCATATGATGGATTGTGCAAGTGCGGGCTATATGACCTAACATGCGATAAGAGTAACACCTAACACTAGGAAATGGATTTACTAACCAATATGGGTCATCGTTCCTTCTCCTAAGTTTAGGTTATGTATATTGTGTTGAGGAGTTGTACCAATGAGCTAATGTGTGTGATGGTTTATTATTCTCAAATGCAATGACATTTACCTCAAAAATTCATTAGCATTCTCATAGCTTATCACTTCCAATTTTAATGCTTGTTCACTATAATCTAGTTGACATGCAAGTTTTTCTAATTCTTGAAAGGAGTTTTCTAGTTCAATATGTGATATTTTTTAAAGATTCATGTGAATTAGTTAAGTTGATATGCTTCTTCTTTAAGCCATCATACTCATCAAGTAAGATCATGTGATCACTATCTAGATTATCATACTCTTTTTGCAAAATAGATAATTCAGTATTAAGACTAGCATACATATTTTTCAAATTCATATACGGAGAGTTCTTGTAAAGAAAGGAGTTAATAATGCTTATATTCAAATCACTAAAGATGTGTAGGCTGGAGCTATTACTTATGTTTAAACATAAGGTGGTTTGACCCAGTATTTTTCATATTTCAGTTAGATTACATCAAGGATCAGCCTTAAGTTCATATCTTTTTGCTTTAGTCATGGATGTTCTCACTAGACATTTGCAAGAGGATGTACCTTGGTGTATTAATTTTGCTGATGATATTCTTCTTGTTGATAAGCTAGAGAAGGAGTTGAAGGTAAACTTGAATTATGGAGGTCAACATTAGAGTCTAAAGGTTTTCACTTGAGTAGATCTAAAATTGAATATATATAGTGTAATTTTAGTAGTAATAAACCTAGTGAGAGGATTGTGACTTTAGGCAATCAAGTCATTAATAAGAGTACATGTCTTAGATATCTTGGATCTATTATTCAGAGTGATGGTGAAATTTATTGGGATATTATCAATATAATTCATGTTGGATAGTTGAAGTGGAGGAATGCATTAGACATATTGTGCGATAGAAAAGTCCCCCTCAAACTTAAGAGAAAATTCTATAAGATGGCGGTGAGACCTGCAATGCTTTATGGTGTTGAATGTTGGCCATTAAAAGAGAAGCATAATACTTAGTTAAGTGTTGTAGAGATGAGGATGCTTAGGTGGATGAGTGGCTTGACCCTTAGAGATAGGATATGAAATGAGCATATATGTGAAAAGGTTGGAGTAGCTCAAGTGGAAGATAAGATTAGAGAGAGTCACCTTAAATGGTTTGGTCACATTAAACAGAGGCCTTCCAATGACCTAGTTAGGAAAGTTGAGGTATTAGATTTGACTTATGTTAAGAAAGGTAGAGGTAGACCTAAAAAGACTTGGTTAGAAAATATTAGAAATGATCTTTCTTTATTATATTTAAATGATAATTTGACTTTTAACCAGACACATTGGCAAAAAAGGATTCATTTAGCCGACCCCACTAGTGGGGATGTTGTTGTTGTTTCTATATGAATCATGAATATTTCAAATATTATGAGTAATTCATCAGAGGAAAGTTGACATACCTAATCTTGATATGATTGATTATGATTATTTCCATAAGACACAAGTTAATTACCTCCTCCTCTATCTCTGCTTCTGATGATTCTGAGGCAGAGTTGGCCCAAAAAAGCTTTCTGCAGGTTTTCCTTGCCCCTCTTAAAAATTTTCTTCTCTTCACCCTTCTCCTTGATATGGTGAGTCTTCAAGTTGGGGCAATCAACTCAGAGTTGACCTAGTTTCCTACACTCAAAGCAAACGGTGTCAAAAAAATCTTTAGCATTTTTATTACTTTTACCTTTGGCCCAATTGTGTTGATGACATCTCTATTTCTTTTCAGTAAACTCTTAAATGATAATGTCATTAAGGCGATGTCATCATCCTCCTCTACTGCAGAACTATCACTGTCTGAATTGAGTATTATAGTTATCTCCTTCTTGTTCTCTCCTGCACATAATCTTTGGATTTTTATGAATAAAACAAACAATTCAAAAATTTAGCATTTAACTATGTGAATTCTTTATCCTCATTGCTCCATTAATTAAAAGGAATATTAGTCTTGACATCATTAACTATATGTGATGGAAGGAATCATCAATTTGAATCATATGCCAAATTTTATAGCTAATGGATTGTAAAAAAGTAGACATACATATTATCTAGAAATTAAAAATATATATTTTCAAAAAGTAGTGGACGGGTTATCAAATAACCCTCCATAATGTTACGATAACAAAAATTTGCCATTAATCTTTTTTAAAAAGTTTTCAAAAATCTTATTTTTGAAACCCGCTCATATCCACTTAAAAGTTCATCAATTTTTTTAAACCTTAAGGAACCGGCCTATAGCTCAATAAGAGGGGGGTGAATTAATAAATTTAAAAATGTTCTTAACCTAAAAATAATAATAACAATATTATTGAAATAGTTTTTAGAAATTAAAAAGACCAAATTCTAAATTATTATGAAAGCAAATAAGTTTATCAAAAATATTAATTATACTACGATGATATTTTGATTTATGAAACAAAGCAATAATCACCAAATTTTCCAAATAGTTATAATATAAATAAAATGTAGGAAATATTAAAATACAAAAAGATAAAAACACCAGAGATTTTCTTAGTGGTTTGATCAAAATTAACCTACATTCACGCCTCAGAGTCCTCTGCTCTGAAAATTTGTGAAAGTTCGTTTGGGATGTTAGGCCCTTAAGAACTAGCCCGAGGCTAACCAAGAGGGGGGTGAATTGGTATTTAAAAATTCTTTAGGAAAAAGAACAAATATCACAAACCAAAGTCACCACGAAAAAATAAGTGCGTAAAATTAAAGTGCGGAAGCAGTAAAAAGAACATAAGGGTTTGTAGTAGTTTGGTCAACTTGACCTACGTCCACTCTCCAGAGACGCCCTCCGAGTATTGCACTACCAAAGTGACTCTCCTTTAGCCCCCACAGTTAGGCGGAGAAGCCCTTACAAAAACCTCCTTTTTGCCACCCCGGCAAGGCAGAGAACCCCACTCCTTTTGCTTCCTCCTGAAGCAGGCAGAGAACCTCGATTAATCGCTGAAGCTTACCTCTCCCAACCATTCTAAATACAAGAGACTCTAGTGGAAGAATAAGTGGAACAATGCTTGGAGCAACCCTTGTGAACTCCCTCACAAGCTCCCCCTCACAAGATCCTCTCTCTCTCCTTTAGATTTTCTCAGGTCAAGACAGCAGCCAAGGATGATAAAAAATGTTGAACAATAGCTCTTTAATAGAAGAGCTTCAAAGGATCTCAATAAATGCAAGTTGTCGACTTTATCGTCCATGATGATTATCCTATCGTCCTATACAATCAGTTCAAATCATAGATGATCGGCCAGAACATCGCTCTTAAAATGAACTGGACAATTGAAAATTGGCTTAATTGTCCAGGCTGATCTCACGATCGTCCCGAACGATCAGTTCAAATCAGAGGAAAATAGTCCAGAGCATTGCCCGGAATTCGAGCTGTTCAATCCAGATCAGCCAGAACATCGCCCGAAATTTGTGCTGGCCGATATTTATCATCTACGAGCAACTAAGGGTTTTTGAATAGATCATCCAGGCTGATCTTGCAATCGTCTAGGAAGATGTGATCGTATCAATCATCCTTAATTGCTTCCTTGATTATCAGATCAATTTAGGCAAAATTCATAATTTAGCCTATCGTCCTGACTGATACAGGTATCATCCTGGCCGATCGGCTAATAATAGTAGCCTTAATTAAGAAACCTGATTAGGGTTTCTATTTTAAACAATATCAGCCAAGACAATATAAATATCATCCGGGACGATGTGAGTAATAATAGAAATTCTAAATCACACAAGTGTGTGTGTGTAGGGTTACTTAGCATCAAACATTTCACAAGATTACAATTGAATCAAGAAAGGAAAAAGAAAAAATACAGACTGACTCAGACCTAGTCTACCCAATCTTTAGCTGGCTCTATTTATCGTCTGATCTCTTGGCCCTGAAATGTCAGTAGAAAAAGGCAGTCAAAGTGTTTGCTAACATCAAAATCATAATCCATGAAACCAAGTTTGCAACAATCTCCCCCTTTTTTATGATGGCAAACACTTTGATGATCATAGCAGTGTAATTTAAGAATTTCAAAAATTTAGAGTAGAAATAAGTGCAAGTACAAACTAAAGCAACAAGCATAATCAACAAGTATAAATAAGTGCAAGTACAAACTAACAAGTACAAACATATTACTCCCCCTTTTGACATCTCAAAAAGGAGGAGGGAACTAAAAAGCAACTAAAGCTACTACACAAAACCATAAGCAACTACAAAAAGTAAAAAAAAGAAAAAAACCATCATAAGAAACTACATAAAACTGAATCTAAAACTAGAAAGGTGAGGGACTCTGATCATCAAATGAAGGTGGTGGTGGTGGTGGCTACTGAAAGAAATTGGTCATGGCAGCAAACTGTGAGCCAAATCAAGCCATGTCTTGGTCGTGCTGCTGCTGCTGGTGTGCAGCATAGTCATCGAAATGGGCTACATCCTCATCATGCTGCTGCTACTGGTGAGCTACAAAAGTGTCGAATCGGGTCTCCAACCGATCAAATCTCTCTACTAACTAATCAAACTGTGAGTGCTGGCGGAGAGGAGCAGGTTCAGGAACGGGAGCGGGAGCCTCCTCCTCCTCAGCCCCCTGAGGTTCCCCATCCCCTGGCTGGAGATGAGTACTGTGAAGGATATTGAAAGAGCTATTTGAGTAGCAAGGAGGCTAAAGGTTGTGATGAACAGGATATTAAAGTTGATATTTGGTTTTAAGAACATAAACTATGAGGTGTCCTAAAGCCAGGTTAGGTTTCCTCTTTTGGCTTGTGTCGCGGATTATTGTCAAATGATCAATATATCAAAAAAACAAGTCAGTAGCATTAAACTCTCTATGGGCCATGATATAAAAGGTTGTCAGATAAAGTAGAGGAGTGATGTGGACTCGATCCCCTGCTTTTGGAATAATGGAAGTGCGAAGGACATGTTGGATTGTCCTAGCATCTTTGACTAAAGAGCTAGTATCTCCAACATGAAAGGGTGTGTTAGTTTGGTGAAGAAAATGATTTGCCGAGGTCCAGTCAAAATCAGGATCTGAGATGATGGTATGCAGCTTATCCCTAGTGGTGGAGAGCTGTAACAGTTCAGCACATTCCTGATATGTGATCTCGACCGGGCGTCAATTCACATAGAAGGTCAGGGCTGTGTAAGCAGAGTTTATGCAAAGATTTGCAAAAAAATTCAAGAAGAAGTTCAGAAGAAAAAGGGACTGCGAGGATAAGAATGAAACAGAGAGAAGTGTGAGTAAAGAGGTCTAATACCATATACGAGAGGTGCACAGGGTTGATGATTCTGGAGAGAGTGATACCACATTCTTTATAACGATGGTATGCAGCTTGAGCTTCTGCTTCCTAAAAATGAGGGTCAAGCGTTGCCCTTGAAGAGCTCTTGGAAGATTGTCTAACTCGCTTTCCACCAGCCATAGCAAGAAAAAAGTAAGCAAAAGAGAGAAAAGGAAAAATAATGGCTGGAAGGCCTGAATTTAAAGGAATGGCCACATCGTCCAGGACGATCGTAGAATCATCCAGTATGATCTGGTTCAATTATTACGTACAGGCTGATTGGTCAAAAAGTCGTTCTGTTCATCCTGGCCGATCAGATATCAGCCAGGACGATTAGACACAAGCAATCGTCCCAAGGAGTCAAGTCGGATGACTGTTGAAAAGTAGATCATCCGGGATGATTAGGTGTATCATCCAAGACGATGCACAATAATTGATCATACCAGTCAAATTTAAAACATTTTAAATCTGTGCCACATGTATCGTCCAGGACGAACTGTGGATTGGCTAGGATGATTGTCCAATAATGGATTGTTCGGGGCAATTTTAAGGATTTTAAATGTACTAATATGTGGATCATCTAGGACGATCCAGTGTATCGGCCAGGATGATGACCATAAATGCATCGGGTACGACGAAAATTGTATCGGCCAAATGATCAAGATGATTGTAACAGAGTTCGACCAGATCGTCCAGGTTGATAAGGTATCGTCCGGGACGATGATTTACAGCAAGCTCAGAAAAGTTCAGCATATGGAATTTTGAAGAGAAATTATCATATCATCTAGGACGATAGAGATATCGGCCAGGACGATGTGACAAGAATTTGAAACCAAAGAAAAGATGGAGATGATCAGAGAAAATCCAAAAAAAATAAATAAAATAAAATAAAAGGCTAAAAATAGCAACGAAAAACCTAAAAACTAGCAAAGGAAAAAAGCAAAATTTTTGTTTTTAACTTATATATATATTTAGCAAAGCATCCATATGACAAATTTCCCAAAACATTAAAATTTAGAGGTTCAAAAGATCAATGAGTTAACAATGTCACAATCTGAAAATGGTAGAATATTCGATCATGTTAATCCCTAGCTCATACTTCTTTTAGGGTAAAAATTATCTTTTGAAAACAAAAGGCCTAACTCATATCAAACTAATTGAGTAAAAAGAAGATTTGTTCAAAACTTGGCTACAAAAAATATCTTATAAAATAATATACCAAAGCAATTTGTCTCAATTATGAAATTTGAAATCAAGCCTTTGAAAATATCAAGTAATTCATGAATTCTTCTAAAATTTTAAAAGTTTGAAAGAGGGATAAGCTTGTCTTATGTGGGCTCATTTTATGCTTCTTGTCAATTTGAATGGCGCTCTTTGCGCATCTTTTGATGTTTTGATAAATTTTTCAATTTGGCGTCATTGCGCATCTTTCTGTTTCTGGCATCATTGTCCTTTTTATTATTTTTTTGTTCTTGCAAGCTAGATCCTTTTTTCAACAACTCTTAAAATATAATTAGTTGTGAGTAGATCTTCCAGATACTAGAGAAGAAAAAACTCACTCTCTAATATAAGGAAGAATATACCACAAAGCATACTTTAGCAATTATATGATAAGTGCAATGACAAGATTTTATTTAACTTGAAAGATATATAAAAGCTTTAGATATTATAAATATAAGGTAGATTACTATAGCAAGATAAAAAAGATCTTAATTTCAAAAACCAGTTGTTAATTTGAGATAGACCTTTGTTTAGAAAATAAAAAATTATACCACTAAAAGAGGTTAGAAGAAGGGAAACCATCAACGGTGTTTCTCCCTTTAAACAATTTAGAGATGCTAGTCATTGGCTTTAAATCTCCAAAATCTAAAAGCTTAAAAAAATCATCATATAGAAAAACAAAGTTTAAATAAAATAAAATAAGATCAAATAACTAAAACAACAAAATGCTAGCACGAAAAATAAGAACAACATTAATCAACAAATGCATTTCAAGAATTTATGAAGCAGCAGGTTTAAGCAATTATGAGTTGTGAGCCTCCGTTTTGTCCTAGTATCCTATGCTCTCATGAGGTCTTTAGTGAGAGCAGTCCTGCAAGAATCAACAACTGTCAGATTTAGGAACCCAAAATGGTTTGGGTCCCTTCTCATGAAAAGTAGAAAGCGATACTTGTGAGCTATGCTATGAATCATGCAATTTTGGTCTCCACAACCAATGTGTACTATGGTGAATAGTGCAAGTATGTGAGATGTGTCCTAGCATGCCACATGAAAAGCATCTAACTCCAGAAAAAGGATTTCTTAAATAGTTGGATTATTATGCCTCTTCCTAGGTCTTGGCTTTAGATCAAAAATGGGTGTCATCCAATTTCCCTTAAGTGAGTTCAATTCCTTTTTAAGCCTCAAGTTTGTACTTTTTAAGACATCATTTTCAATCCTCAAATTTTTCTTTCTCTCTTCAGATTTCTTAAAATCAAATTCAAGTGAGGTGTGTGAAACTTTTAATGCATCATGCTCATCAATAAATTCTGAATGCTTTTTATTTAAATCATCAAATTCATCAAGTAGAGCCGTGTGATTTGAATCAATCGTAGAATGATCTTTGAGAATAATTTCATGCTCTTTTTCTATATTCAAAAGCTCCAACTTCAAACTAGCATGAGTTTTTTTAAGTTTTTTGTATGATGCATGAATTTTCTCACATATTTCGAATAACTAATCATAAGTTGGTTTACATACCTCTTCTTCATCACTTTGATTAAGATTGTCTTCCTCCATTACGCACAAGTTTAATGTTTCATCTTCAGGTTCAGTCTCTGGTGAATCAGATGTAGAATTCGCCCAAAATGCCTTTTGAAGTCTCTTTTTGTCCTTCCTAAACTTGGGTTTCTCCTCACCCTTTTCTTTGCTTGAGTGATCTTGAAGTGTAGGACAATCAGCTCTGATATGTCCAGGCTTCCTGCATTCAAAACAGACAACATCAGAAGATGTTTTGATTAAAAAAATATATTGTATTTAAATATATATAGTTTTGAAAATATTTAATTATTTTTGGGAATATTGAATTTCCCAAAGATAATTAATTGAAGTTTTAAAAGATATCAATTTTAATTTTGAAAAATTAAATCTGAGTTACTAAATCTCCTACGAGCGCAAGCCCTCGTAGTTAATTACATCATAGGAAAATTAGAGATTTTCCTACGAAAACTCTCGATTAAAATAGCGATATAAATTTTATTTAGAATTCAAAGTTAAATATTAAAGGAAGTTAAGGTTTGAATTTCAAGGGGGATTGGTTCAAGATTGAACACTTATTTTCGGAGCCAAAGGAAGAGGAGTAGGGAATGTTTTGAGATTCTGAATTACTTCAGAAACATCCCAATCTATCCTAAATGTTGGGCTTAAATTTGATTGAAAGTGATTTAATGTTTAAGTAATCAATTTTATTAGAAATTTGGGATTCGATTCCCG
>NW_021319990.1:337001-358873 GCF_001605985.2 Dendrobium catenatum | reverse complement strand
TATTCATTGATTGCAGTGATTTTAGCATCAAAACAGGAAGGCAAGAATCTTAAAATTTTGTTCACTTTCTCATAGTTTGAAAGTTCTCTTCCTAAGGCATGCAAAGAAGTTATAATTTGAGTAAACCTTGTATACATATCAGAAATTGATTCAGAATGTTTCATACAAAAAAGTTCATAGTCATGCAAGAGAATATTCAAACGAGATTGTTTCACTTCAATGGTTCCTTCATAAGTAATGAATAACCTATCCTAAATCTCTTTACCAGTAGAGCAAGTAGAGACACGCAAGTATTCCTCAGATTTTAAAGCACAGAAAAAACAGTTCAAACATTTTGCATTCAATTGAGCTAAATCTCGTTCATCGAATGTCCATTCAGTAAAAGCAACTTCAGTTTTAACACCATTAATTTCACGAGAAGGTGGAGAATATCCTTCTTTAATAAGCATCCACATGCGATAATCACTTGATTGTAAAAAAGTAGACATGCGAGTTTTCCAAAAATCAAAAGCAAGGTTGTCAAACAAAGGAGGTCGTGTAATAAAATATCCTTCAGTTGTATTACGATTCCCAAAGTTAGACATGGATCAAAATTCAAAAAGTTTTCAAACTCAGTTTTTATGAATCCCGCTCTGATACCACTTGAAAGTTCATTAGGGATGTTAGGCCCTTAAGAACTAGCCCAAGGCTAACCAAGAGGGGGGGTTAATTGGTATTTAAAAATTCTATTGGTGGTTCGGTCAACTTGCCAACGTCCACTCCCCGGAGGAGCCCTCTAAGTATTGCACTACCAAAGTTACTCTCCTTTATAGCCCCCACAACTAGGCGGAGAATCCCTTACAAAAATCTCCTTTTTGCCACCCCGGCAAGGCAGAGAACCCCACTCATTTTTCCTCCTCCTAAAGCAAGCAGACAACCTCGATCAATCACTGAAGCTTTCCTCTCCCAACCCTTCTAAGGACAATAGACTCTAGTGGAAGAAGAAGTGGAATAATGCTTGGAGTAACCCTTGTGAACTCCCTCACAAGCTCCCCCTCACAAGATCCTCTCTTCCTCTCTTTCTCTCTCTCCTTTAGGTTTTCTCAGGTCAAGAAAGCAGCCAAGGATGATAAAAAACATTGAACAATAGCTCTTAAATAGAAGAGCTTCAAAAGAACTCAATAAATGCAAGTTGCCGACTTTATTGTCCAGGACGATTATCCTATCATCCTGTACGATCAGTTCAAATCACAGATGATCAGCCAGAACATCGCTCTGAAAATGAACTCGATGATTTAAAATTGGCTTGATCGGCCGATCTCATGATCATCCCTAACGATCAGATCAAATCAGAGGAAAATCATCCAGAGCATCACCCAGAATTCGAGCTGTCCGATACAGATCGGCCAGAACATCGCCCGGAATTTGTACTAGCCGATATTTATCGTTCAGGAGCAACTAAGGGTTTTTGAATAGATAGTCCAAGCCGATCCTATGATCTTCCAGGATGATGTGATCGTATCAATCATCCTTAATTGCTTCCTTGATTGCCGGATAAATTTAGGCATAATTATTCCATATCGTCCAGGCCAATCCAAGATCGTACTGGTCGATTTCAAAAAATACATAATAATTAAATTGATCATGCCGGCTATTTCTTTCTATTTTGAGCCCATCGTCCTGGCCGATACAGGTATCGTCCAGGCCAATTGGCTAATGACGGCTGCCTTAATTAAGAAACCTGATTAGGGTTTCTATTTTAAACCATATCATCTAGAACGATATAAATATCGTCCGGGATGATGTGAGTAAAAATAGAAAATCTAAATCACTCAAGTGTGTGTGTGTGTAGGGTTACTTAGCATTAGACATTTCACAAGATTACAATTGACTCAAGAAAGAAAAAAGAAAAGATACAGACTGACTTAGACCTAGTCTACCCAATCTTGAGCTGGCTCCATTTGTCATCTGATCTCTTGGCCCTAAAATGTTAGTATAAAAAGGCAGTCAAAGTGTTTGCTAACATCAAAATCATAATCCATGAAACCAAGTTTGTAACAATTTGCACTAGAATAAAGTGAATCTGATTTTAGGAAATCTAATTTTGAAGATAGCAAATATTTCAAACACTTATGTTTCTCTACGACTGCCTTACCTACTAACATTTCTGGTCCACAAGATCAAAATTATAATTTAAACCAGCTCAAGATTGGGTAGACTATGTCTGAGTCGACTTAAAATATTTTCCTTTTCTTAAGTTAATTATAAACAAAGTGGTTCTTAATGCTAAGTAACCTTACACACACACACACGCACTTGGGAGAAAAATTCTGTCTGTTGGTTAGAGTATTCTATTTTGATAACATCATTTGGGATAATCTAAAAATCATCCTAGATGATCAGTTAAAAATAAAAACCCTAATTATGATATCTTGTTTAAGGCAACCATCATTAAGCTCATCATCCTGGATGATATTTATATCAGCCGGGATGATAGGCTCAAATCAGAAAGAATCAACCGTTAGATCTATTTAGATATCTTTAATTTTTAATCATCATCCAGGACATCAGCCCAGATGATGCAGTTTAACTATGTCTAAATTAATCTTGTAATTAAGAAAAGTAATTAAGGTTTTATTGCTTGATCATATCATCCTAGACGATTTAAGAATCAACTGGGATGATCAGTTCAAAAACCTTAGTTATTCCTAGACAATAAAACATTGGACTGCTTCTATTCTGGGTAATGCTCTGTATGATATGTACTAAGTTGAACTAATCATCCAGGATGATCGTGAGATTGGCCTGGATGATCAAGTTATTTTTATATCATCTAGACACCCATTCAACGCAATGTTTCTAGACAAAATTCTATGATTCGTACTAATCATATAGGATGATATACTATCATCCTGGATTATATGAACAAAAACCTTCAAATCATCCCGAACTGTTTGGGCTGATTGAGCAAAATTTGTGCTGAGCAAAAGGATGATATTTACATCGCCCTGTATGATAATGTTGGTTTGTTTCAATTAAGAGTTATTCCAAAGCTTTTCTATTTAAGACCTCTTTTTCTACCCAAGAGATAATCTTTTGCTATTGTCTTGACCTCAGAGAGCCTGGAGGAGAGGGAGAGAAAGGGAGAGAGAGAGGATCTTGTGAGTGGGGGTTTGTGAGGGATTTCACAAAGGTTACTCCAAGCAAGGATCCAAGTTTTTTTATCTTATCACCATCTTTTTACCTTGGAGGTTTGAGAGAGGTCCACTTTAGTAATCAATTAAGGTTATCTGCTTGTTTCAGGAGGAAGCAAAAGGCGTTGGCTTCTCTACCTCCCCTGTGTCAATGGAAATGAGGTTTTGTACAAGCTTCTCCGCCTTGCTGTGGGAGAAAAAGGAGAGTCACTAAGTTTAGTGCAATACTCGGAGGGCACCTTCGGGGAGTGGACGTAGGTCAAGTTGACCGAACCACTATAAATTTCTATGTTCTTTATTATTGTTTTTTCTGCATTTAATTTCTACACTTTAAATTTCTTTGTGGTGAATTTTAGTTTTTTTGAATTTGTATTTTTGATTGAAAGATTTTTTAAAATACCAATTCACCCCTCCTCTTGGTTAGCCTCGGGCTAGTTCATAAGGGCTTAACATCCCTAAAAACTTTTAAGTGGTATTAGACCGGGATTCATAAAATCATGTTTTTAAAAACTTTTGACTTTCAATCCATGGCTAACTCCACTAATCATAATACTGCATAAGGTTATTCTATTACCCGACCACCTTTGATAATATTTCTTTTAATTTTTGGAAAACTTGCATGTGTACAATTTTACAATCGATTTAGTATCACATGTGGATGCTTGTTAAAGATGGTTATACACCTCTAACTGGTAAAATTAATGGCATTACTATTCCACTTCCTTTCACTAAATGGACTCTTAATGATAGGGATTTAGTAAAAGTTAATGCAAAATATTTGAACTATTTTTTCTGTGCTTTAAAATTTGAAGATTATATGTATGTCTCAACTTGTACTAGTGGTAAAGAAATTTGGGATAAATTATGTATCACTTATGAAGGAACCAAAAAAGTAAAATAATTAAGGATGAATATTTTATTGCATGACTAACTTTTCTGTATGAAACTTAATGAAATAATTTCTGACTTGTATATTAGATTTACTCAAATTGTCACCTCACTTCATGCTTTAGGAAGAGAACTCACAAACTATGAAAAGGTTAATAAAATTTTGAGATGATTGCCTTCTTCTTTGATGCTAAAATTTCTGCAATTTTTAAATCTAAAGATTTGAATACCTATTTGATTGATAACTTACTTATATCACTCATTGCTTATGAGCAAGGGGTGAATCAAAGAAACCATGATATAGGTAAGGAAAAGAAGGAGAAAATTGTGGCGTCGAAGGCCAACGACACTGACACTGACTCTTCCGGGTCTGAAAGCGATGATGTTACCTTAATCACAAGGCAATTCAAAATCTTTCTAAGGAAGAAGCATAAGAACCATCAAAAGTGGAATAAAGGTAAGGGTAGCAAAAATTTTAAGAATTATAATGATATGATATGTTTTGAATGCAGGAAGCCTAGACACATTAAAGTAGATTGTCCTACACTTAAAGCTCACTCAAGGAAGGAGATGGGTGAGGAGAAACCCAAGTTCAAAAGGCCAAGAAGAGGTTCTAAAAGGCATTTTGGGTGGATTCTACATCGGACTTCTCTGAGACTAAAGCTGAAGAGGAGACAACAAACTTGTGCTTGATGGATGACAATCATCTTATTCAAAGTAACCAAAAAGAGGTATATGAACTAACCTACGAGCAACTACGTAAAGTTTTCGAATAAATACATGCATTATATAGAAAACTTAAGAAATTGTATGCTAGTTTGAAATTAGAGTTTTTAAATTTGCAAAAAGAGCATGAAATTTTACGTAAAGATCATTCTACAATCGATAGCAATCACATATCGTTACTTGATGAGTTTGATGCATTAAAGAAAAAGCATATTGAATTATCTGATGCACATGATTCCTTGAAGTTATCTCATGTTGAGTTAGAAAAAGAGTTTATAAAATTAGAAAATCTCTAAGCATTTAAAAATAACAAACCAATATTGCATGCATCATATAACTTTATAAGGAAGCATCACTACCTGAGTAGATTAGTAAATCTTTTTCCAGGTATTAGATGTTTTTCATGTGGCATGTTAGTATATATAATTCACAACATAACATATATGCATTGCACTCTTCTTTCCATAAGAAGGGGCCCAAACATGTTTGGGTTTATAAATCTGATGTTTGATGATTTTATAGGCTTGATCTCATAAAAGGCCTCATGAGAGCATGTGGTACCTGGATAATGGATACTCAGGACACATGACTGGAAATGCTAACCAATTCATTTCACTGGAGGCCACGGCTAGAGGCAAGGTTACTCTTGGTGATAACACCACCAGGAAAGTGGTGGAGCTTGGTATAATCGAAAACTCTAAGAACATTTTGATTGAAAAAGTTTTTCTTTTAGATGAATTAATACATAACTTGCTCAGCATCAGTTAGCTTTGCGATAAGAGCTTCATCATAAAATTCTTGGATAATACTTGCATTATAAGCTTAAATAGCAATATTATTTTGTAGGGAAAGAGGATCAATAATGTTTACATCCTTGACTTAAATAACATTGAATGTGCTACTTCAGTTTGCTTAAAAAATGCTACTAATGATTCATGGTTATGACATAGGAGATTATGTCATGCCAGTATGAAAACCCTTAGGAGAGTGACCTATAAAGACCTAGTTAGAGGTGTTTCTTTACTTAAATTCTTCAAAAAGCACCTTTATTATGCTTGCAAACTAGGGAAGCAAGTCCAATCCTCTTTTCACTCCATTAAGGACATTAGCACCTCTAGACCTTTGGAAGTACTTCACATGGATTTGTTTGGATCCATTAGCACTGCCAACTTAGTGGGAAAAGTTTATGGATTTGTAATTATCGATGACTACTCGAGGTTTACTTGGATTAGATTTATGTCACATAAGAATGAGTCTTTTGATGAGTTTAGATTCTTCTTCACTTGGATTCAGAAAAAGCTAGGTTATGAGATTTTGACCATCCATACTGACCATAGGAGAGAGTTTAAACATGAGAGATTTGGAGACTTCTATGAGGATAAGGAGATTAGTCACAACTTCTTAACTCTTAAGACCCCTCAGCAGAACAATGTAGCTGAAAGAAAGATCGGACCTTAGTTGAAGCTGTTAGAGCCATGCTTGCTGAGTATTCTCTTCCAAAGTACTTTTGGGCTGAAGCGATAAACACACCTTATTATGTGCTGAATAAGATGAATGTTATAGCCAAACTTGATAAGATACCCTATGAGATCCTTAAGGGTAGGACACCCAACCTTTCCCACCTCCATTTCTTTTGGTGTAAGGTTTTTATTCTTAACAATGAGAAGTCAAACTTAGGAAAGTTTGAACCAAAATCTGATGGAGTATTCTTAGGATATTCAAGAGTGCAAAAATCCTTTAAGGTGTTTAATAAAAGTACTTTGGTAGTGGAGGAGACTACTCATATTATGTTTGATAAATCTAATCCTAAGAAGTCTAGATTTGAGGATGAAGAAGAAGTTGGAGAGATTACCCAAGGAGTTAAAAATTTTGAGAAGAGGGTAAAGCCCAAAAACACTTAAGGAGTAGGTGAGATTAACCAAGGAGTAGAAAATGCAAATTTAGAAGAAAGGGTTGAACCTATACTTACCTTGCCAAGAGATTGGAGATATTCTTTGAGTCATCCTAAAGACTGATCATAGGAGACCCTTCTGAAGGTGTTAAGATACGGCATGGACTTAGGAAGAAAATGAACCACTCTACCTTTATCTCAATGATTGAACCCGCCAACATCAATCAAGCCCTTTCTGATAAGTTTTGGATCTTAGCCATGTAAGAGGAATTAAACCAATTTATTAGAAATGATGTTTGGGAACTTGTAGAAAGACCAAAGGGAGAAAGTGTAGTTGGAACCAAATGAGAAATGAATGATTCTGGTGTGGTGATTAGAAATAAGGTAAGATTTATGGCTAAGGGGTACAACCAAATAGAAGAGATTTTTTTTGAGGAGATTTTTGCCTATGTAGCAAGATTGGAAGTCATTAGAGTTCTACTACTTATATGGATTAAAACAGGCACCAAGAGCTTGGTATGAGAGGCTTAGCATATTCTTACTAGAGAGGGAGTTTGTTAAGGGGAGTGTAGACACTACCCTTTTTCTGAGGAAATAAGGAGATGAGATACTCATTATTTAGATCTATGCATGGACTTAGGAAGAAAATGAACCACTCTACCTTTATCTCAATGATTGAACCTGCCAACATCAATCAAGCCCTTTCTGATAAGTTTTGGATCTTATCCATGTAAGAGGAATTAAACCAATTTAATAGAAATGATGTTTGGGAGCTTGTAGAAAGACCAAAGGGACAAAGTGTAGTTGGAACCAAATGGGAAATGAATGATTCTGGTGTGGTGATTAGAAATAAGGTAAGATTTATGGCTAAGGGGTACAACCAAATAGAAGAGATTGATTTTGAGGAGATTTTTGCCTCTGTAGTAAGATTGGAAGTCATTAGAGTTCTACTAGCCTTTTCCTGTTATAAGGGATTTAAGCTTTTTCAAATGGACATTAAGAGCGCCTTTTTAAATGAGATAATAAAAGAGAACGTGTTTGTAGATCAACCCCTAGGTTTTGAGAGTTTATAATTTCGAAGTCATGTTTCCAAATTAAAAAATGTCTTATATGGATTAAAGCAGGCACCAAGAGCTTGGTATGAGAGGCTTAGCATATTCTTACTAGAGAGGGAGTTTATTAAGGGGAGTGTAGACACTACCCTTTTTCTAAGGAAAGAAGGAGATGAGATACTCATTATTTAGATCTATGACGATGATACACTTTTGGATCTTCTGATAAAAGGCTTTGTGATGATTTTTCTAAAATAATGAGTAGGAAATTTGAGATGAGTATGATAGGAGAGTTCTCCTTCTTTGTAGGGTTTAGCATAAGATAATAGTATGATGAAACCTTTCTAAATCAATCAAAGTATATAAAAGACATCTTGAAGTAGTGTGAAATGGATAATGCCAAGACAAATAATACTCCCATGACCTCCATTGTTCAGTTGGATAAGGACTCAAATGAAAAATCTATTAATCAAAAGAGGTATAGAGGGATGGTTGGATCTTTATTTTACCAGACTGCTAGCCAACTTGATATAATGTTTAGTGGTTATCTCTGTGCAAAATTTTAAGCATATCCTAAATAATCCCTCCTGATTTCAGTTAAGAGAATTCTTAGATATCTCTTAGGGACCCAAAACTTAGGAATCAGGTATCCTAGGTACATTATTCTTTTGATATTATTGGATATTTTGATTCTAATTTTGTAGGGTGTAAGGTGGATAAAAAGAGCACTTCTAGGACTTGTCAATTCTTAGGACAGTCTTTAGTCTCCTAGTTCAGTAGAAATCCAAACTCTGTTGCACTTTCCACGAATGAAGCTGAGTACATTACTTTAGGGAGTTATGAGACCGAAGTCCATTGGTTGAAGCAGCAAGTTTTGGATTTAGGATTATTTATAGGCACATATTTAATCCTTTGTGAAAATACTAGTGACATTTGCATTTCTAAGAATCCTATCCAACATTCAAGGAACAAGCACATAGAGATAAGGCATCACTTTATTAGAGATCATGTGACTAAAGGAGATATTGTTTTTCTTCCCTAATATTTGGAAGATATAATCACATTGAGAATATTTAGGAATTTTGAAAAAGGGATATAGCTTGCAAAAAAATAAATGAAAACAAAGTGACCAATGATGAAATATAAAAAGATGTGTAATGACACCAAATACACACACACACACACACACACACACAAAGTATATCAAAAATTAAAAGATGTGCAAAGAGCGTCGATCAAATTGACAAGAGGTATAAAATGAGTCCATCAAAAGCAAGCTTCTTCTCTTTCAAAAGTTCTAAATCTTAGAAGAATTCATGTGTCACTTGATCTTTTTCAAAGGCTTGATTTTAAAATTCATGATCGTAAATAATTACTTTGAAATATTATTCTATAATTTTTTTTTGAAACCAAGTCTTGTCAAATCTATTTTTCTTATTCAATTTATTTTTCTGATTTAGATCCTTGATTTCAAAAGATGGTTTGCCCTGGGAAAAGTTTGAGTTAGGGCTAACAAGATCGGTTGTTCTACCATTTTTGGATTTTAACAATGTTAACTCATTGATTCTTACAAATTTTAAATTCAATCACATGGAGAATTTATCATATTCAAGCTTTAATTAAAAAAACCTTTGTTTTTTTCTTTTATTTTTTTTGATGTTTTTTTAACATTTTTGTATTTTATTTTTATTCTTTTTAAGTTAATTTTCATATTTTTGAGCATTGTCCGATCATCTCCATCCATCCTCTGATTTGAAACTTTTTATCACATCATCCTAGATGAAGAGTAATTTGCGACTCTTTTTAGTCACTTTCAGCTGGCACCACCTCCTCCTCCTCCTTTGGATGATCAGGGGCCATCTTTCTTTTAGTTTATTTTTTTTTCATGATGATTTTTCTATGTTGTACTTTATCCTTTTTAGTAGCTTCTATTTCTTTTTGTGTTTTGTTCCCTCCTTCTTTTTGTGATCTCAAAAGGGGAAGAAGTTGTACTATATTTTATGCAATATAATAGTTATACTATTTTTATTTACTATGTTAGTTTTCTAGTAAAATTTGAACTTCCTGTTTCACTGTTACTATTTTTTAGTGTGATACTTCAATTGAACTTTTGTTTTATATTTTCCATCATAAAAAAGGGGGAGATTATTACGAATCTGATTTCAAAAAATCTAATTTTAAAAATAGCAAATATTTCAAATAATTCTATTTCTCTTCGATTGTCTTGCCTACTAACATTTTAGGGCCACAAGATCAAAACTACAATTTAAACCAGCTCATGATTAGGTAGACTTTATTTAAGTCAGTTTGTAATCTTTTCCTTTTCTTGAGTCAATTGTAAATAAAGTGGTTCATGATGCTAAGTAACCATGCACACACACACACTTGGGAGAAAATTTATGTCTGTTTGTTAGAGTTTTTTGTTTTGATTATATCATTCGAGATAATCCAAAAATTGTCCTGGATGATTATTTAAAAATAAAAACCCTAATTAGGGCATATTGGTTAAGAAAGTCATCATTAAGTTGATCAACCTTGACGATATTCATATCGGCCGAGATGATAGTCTCAAATCAAAAAGAATCAGCCACCAGATTTATTTTGGTATCTTTAATTTTTAATAATCATCCAGAACATCGGTCTGGATGATGCAGTTCAATTATGCCTAAATTAATCTATCAATTAACGAAAGCAATTAAGATTTGATTGCTCGATCATATCATCCTGGACGATCTAAGGATCAGTCGGGATGATCAGTTCAAAAACATTAGGTTTTGCTGGATAATAAAACATCGGTAAGCTTCTATTCAAGACGAAGCTCTGGATGATATATACTAAGTTGAACTAATCATCCAAGAAGATCGTGAGATCGACCTAGACCATCAAGTTATTTTTATATCGTCCAAACACCCATCAGGGTGATGTTTTTTAATGAGATTTTATGATTCATACTAATCGTACAAGATAATATACTATCATCTTCGATGATATGAACAAAAATCTTTTAGTCACCTCAAACCGTCCGGGCTAATTGAGCAAAATTTGTGCTGATCATACAGGATGATATTTATATCTGTTAGAATCCATTATATCTATTCATTGAAAAACACCCTTGTTTGAGCTTTTAATGATAACAAATAATATCGTCTAAATATCTATTCATTGAATATCATATGATTTCTATTATTGCCTGTGAGTATTAACATTTTAGGAATATCACAAATTACTCAGGACAACAAGAAGACTCCAGGCTAGTTAGATTAGGAGTGTGAGTTTGAAACAATATAACTTTCTATTTATTTTATCTTTTTTTTTCTTGAGTCTGGCCACAAACTGCATATAAGTTTGAGCAACCAGGCACACACAAAGGGGGAGAGGGTTTTTTTAAAAGGAAACAAAATTAATTTTTTTTTCTCTGTTGATTATATTATACGAATTTATATCATATTGTATGATCTCATATGGTAAAATGGTTTTCTGTGAACAGATCGTACTGTACAATTTTTTCTCGTATTGTTTGATGTGTTACAAATCCAAAACCCTAGCCACCAGATTAGTTTAAGTAAGTTTTATTAGTCATTTGTACTATAC
The DNA here is from genome assembly GCF_001605985.2 of Dendrobium catenatum. NCBI lineage: Eukaryota > Viridiplantae > Streptophyta > Magnoliopsida > Asparagales > Orchidaceae > Dendrobium > Dendrobium catenatum. The sequence continues at coordinate 347,552 of NW_021319990.1, read as the reverse complement.
AAAAATATTCGTACTGAATGATTTTATTTGTGTACTTACTTAAATTAACCCGTAATTAGTAGATTAAATTGAGGACTAATCTTTGATAAGTCATCTTACTGTACAAACCTGTTCGTACTATACGATGAACAGAGGCTGATTTTGATCATCCCGGAGATCGTCCTGGACGATCCCTTGATTTGGCTTCATCATACTATACGAAGCTGATAGTACCATACGATGAACAGAGACAAGTTTTGATCATCCCGTCTAACATCCTGTACGAACAGATGAGTGGAGGTTCGTATGGTACGATGTTATATCGTACTGTATGATTTATTTTGAACTGTTCGTAAACCTTCATACCAGGATAAAGACTATTATACATATCGTATTGTATGATGTCGTATTATACTGTATGATAGTAACTGCTACTTTGAATAATTTAGGGATTTTGGAGCCTATTTTATATATCAAATTAGTAATCTTTTTTGCGAGAAACACAGAGAGGGAAACATGATTAGAGAGGGAATCCTTAGGAGAGAGCTCTTGAGAATTTTTTTAGGGTTTGAGAGAGGAAGGAGAAGGTGAGCTTGGTGAGGGAGAAGAGGTATGATGGAGATCACACAGTTGCTCCATTCTTGCTGCATCTTGCTCCTCCTATGGCCCGAGAAGAACTTGTGGGAGGCTCTCTAAGGGGGAGACTCTTCTACATCCACGACCTTGAAGGTACTCTGCCTTCTCCAAGATTGAGAAAAATGAGAAGGTACTCTGTCGTTGCCAGGAGGGTGAAAACAGCGCTTGGCACTCAACCACGCTGGGTTGGTTAAAGTGAGTCTTGTAAGGGCGCAAAAGGAGAGCTATAGTTTGTAGTGAAATTCCAGGAGTGGAGGACTCCGGGGAGTGGACGTAGGTCATGGTTTGACCGAACCACTATAAAATTCCTTTGTGCTTTTTCCTTATCATTTTTTATTATTTACTTGCACTTTATTTTCATAATATTTGCTTGGTGAAAATTGTGAAAGAGAAAAAGTATTTCATTGTTGCACGTTGAGTTTAATTATTTGTCTTCGTAGTAGTTAAAGTTTCATGTTAAAAATTCAAAAATAGTAAAAATTAGAACTATTGCTTAGGTTTTTAATTATTGCTAATTATTGCTACAAAGTTTTCATAATTCACCCCCCCCCCACCTTTTGTCAATCTAGTAATTTCAATTGGTATCAAAGCCTGTTTTCAAAAATAGTGTTTTAGAAAACCTTGAAAAATGTTCATGTCGCATTTTGGTAATCGTAACACTGCGGAGGGTTATTCAATAACTCATCCACCACTTTTGATAATATCCCATTTGAGTTCTAGAAAATTAGAATGTTCACTTTTTTACAGTTTATTGATTACCGCATATGGATGTTAGTCAATGATGAATATGTTGCACCTTTTAAAACTATAAATAGTGTGAAAACTCAAGTGATTTTTAATAAATGGAGCAATGAGGATAGGGAATTAGCTCAATTAAATTTAAAGTGCTTAAATTACTTTTTCTATGCATTAAAGTCTGAGGATTATATGGGAGTTTCTACCTATGCTACTGGTAAGGAGATTTGGGATAGACTGTGCATCACATACGAAGGAACTAGTGAAGTTAAACAATCCAGTCTTAACATTTTGTTGTATAATTATGAACTCTTCCATATGAAACCTAGCGAAATAATATCTGACATGTACACTAGGTTCACCCAGATCGTGACATCCTTGCATGTATTAGGTAGATAAATTTCAAATTCTGAAAAGGTTAACAAAATTCTTAGATGCTTACCTAGTTCCTATGATGCTAAAATTACTACCATCATTGAATCTAAAGATCTTAACATATATTCTATTGCTAATCTGCTTGGTTCACTTATTACATATGAGCAAGGAGTGAGTCAAAGTCAAAGTGATGCAGGTGAAAAGAAGAAGGACCAAACGGTGGCATTAAAGTAAATAATTCAGAAAGTAATAGTTCTGCAGGGGAGGAAGAAGATGATATAACATTGATGACCCGACAATTCAAGAACTTCTTAAAGAGAAAACAGAGGCGTCCTCAGAACAGCTGGAATAATGGTAAAAGCTCAAAGTTTAATAAAGTTTCATCTGATACAATATATTTTGAGTGCAGGAAGCCAGGTCATCTTCGAGCTGATTGTCCCAACTTAAGAGACAACCTGCTAAGGAAAAGAGTGAGGACAAAGCCAAGTATAAGAAAGGAAAAATGAAGACAAAAAGCTTTTTGGGCCGACTCTACCTCAGAATCATCATCATCAGAAGAAGAAGAGGTAACAAATTTGTGTCTAATGGCTAATGATATTCTTGATCAATCGGATGGGGTATGTCAACTTTCATATGAAGATTTATTGCTTATTTCTAAAAAAAATCATGACTCGTATAAGAAATTAAAAAAGATGCATGCTAGTCTTAATATTGAGTTTAGTAGTTTACACATTGAGTATGCTAATTTAGTCAAAGAAAATTCTGATTTAGATAGAGATTATATGCTACTTGTGATGAGTATGATACGTTAAATAAGAAGCATATTGAACTAACTAAATTGCATGAAACCTTGAAAATCACTCATGTTGAACTAAAAGAAGCTTTTGATAGACTAGACAAACTTGCATTAGAAGTAGATCAGAATGACCATTTGCTAAAATGGGAAGTTCATGGATTGGCATATCAAAATAAAACTTTTAAAGAAAAAATCAAAGAACTAGAAAAGGAAATTGCATCACTCACATTAGCCCAACCTAGTAAACCCCCAACACAGCATGCATCACACAACTTTAGGTAGAGGCAACACCACCCACATAGGTTAGTAAACCCATTTCCTGGTGTTAGGTGCTTCTCTTATGGCATGCTAGGTCACATAGCCTGCACTTGCACAATTCACCATAGGACACACTTAGTATGGAGACCAAAACTGCATCCATCATAGTATAGCATGCATACATCTCATTCATGTAAGCATATGGAGGAACCCAAACTCACTTGAGTTCCCAAATCTAATCCTTAAATAAAATTATAGGGATGCTCTCACAAAAGACCTAGTGAGATCATGTGGTACCTGGAGAGTGGCTGCTCGCGACACATAATTGGAGATATGAAGAAGTTCATTCTACTTGAGACCAGAACTGGAGGCAAAGTAACATTGGGAAACAACACTACTAGGAAAGTGATAGGCTCAGGTATTATTGGTAATGCTAAGAATTTTTTAATTGAAAATGTTTTACTAGTTGATGGTTTGAAGCATAACTTGCTTAGCATTAGTCAACTGTGTGATAAAGGTTTTGATATTAAATTTCTAACTGATAAATGCCTGATTAGGTTAAATGAAAAACTTGTTTTAGAAGGAAAACAAATGAATAATGTTTACATGTTAGACCTTGATTGCATTGATATTTCAAATTGTTTTTGCCTAAAAACAATAGTTGATGACTCATGGTTATGGCATTGGAGACTATGCCATGCTAGTATGAAAACACTTAAAAATATTACTCAGAAAAACCTAGTGAGAGGTGTACATAAGTTAGACATTACTAAGGATCATTTATGTGATGCTTGACAACTAGGAAAATAAGTCAAATCATCATTTCATTCATTTAAAGATGTGATCACCTCTAGGCCACTAGAAATCCTACACATGGACTTATTTGGACCCATTATCACAGATAGCCTAGGAGGGAAAAATAATGGATTTGTGATTGTAGATGACTTCACTAGATTCACTTGGGTTAGATTCCTAACAAATAAAAATGAGTCATTTGAGGAATTTAAGGTATTCTCCACATGGATTCAATGAAAATTAGGTTGTGAAATCTCAACTATCCATAGCGATCATGGTGGAGAGTTTCAAAATGATAGATTTGAATCATTTTACCAAGAGATAGAAATAGAACATAATTTCTCAGTCCTATAACAGCTCAACAAAATGGTATAGCAGAAAGGAAGAATAGAACCTTGGTAGAAGCCGCTAGGGCAATATTAGCGGAGTACACACTTCCTAGATACTTTTGAGCATAAGTAGTCAACACAGCCTGTTATGTTTTAAATAGGGTAAACATTAGATCAAAGTTGAATAAAACTAATTATGAACTCCTTAAGGGTAGGACACCGAATCTTTCACACTTACATGTCTTTGGGTGCAAGTGCTTTATATTGATTAATGGAAAACTTCCCTTAGGAAAATTCGATTCCAAGTCTGATGAGGGTGTCTTCTTAGGCTATTCATCTATAGGTAAGGCCTATAGAATCTTTCATAAGAGAACCCTAGTAGTAAAACAGTCCACTTATGTAGTATTTGATGAATCAGATAAGCCCTTTGAATATAAAATTGAATATGATGAAATAGAGGCAATTCAAGGAGTAGAGACTATGACCTTAGGAGAAAGGGTAAAACCTCAGGAAGATTTGCCTAGAGAATGGAGAAATTCTTCTAGTCATCCTAAAGATTTAATTTTAGGAGACCCTTCAGAAGGTGTAAGAACTATGCATGGACTTATGAAAGAGGTTAGTCATTCAGCATTCATCTCTATGATAGAAGCTACAAGTATATATCAAGCCTTAGGAGATGAATTCTTGATTCTAGCAATACAAGAAGAGCTGAACCAATTCACCAGGAATGATGTTTGGGAGTTAGTCAAGAGACCTAAAAAACAAAGAGTTGTTAAAATAAAATGGGTCTTCAAAAATAAGATGAATGATTCATGAACAATAATAAGAAATAAAGCCAGATTAGTAGCTAAGGGGTATAACCAAATTGAGGGAATAGACTTTGAAGAATCTTTTGCCCCTATTGCTAGACTGGAAGCCATAAGAGTGCTCTTAGCTTTTGCTTGTTTCAAGAACCTCAAACTATATCTAATGGATGTAAAGAGTGATTTTTTTAATGGGGTGATTAAGAAAGATGTCTATGATGAGCAACCCCCCCAGATTTGAAAGTTCACAGTTTCCAAACCATGTATTCAAATTAAAAAAGGCACTTTATAGATTAAAGCAAGCACCTAGAGCATGGTACGAAAGACTTAGCTCATTCCTGTTGGATAGAGGGTTTGAAAAGAGTAGTGTAGATACTACACTCTTTTTACAAATAATTAAAAAAGAAATTCTCATTGTTCAAATCTATGTGGATGACATCTTGTTTGGATCTTCAGATAAAAACTTGTGTGATGAATTCTCAAAAATTATAACTAATGAGTTTGAAATGAGCATGATGGGAGAACTTAACTATTTTCTTGGCTATAGTGTGAAACAAGTGGATAATGGAACATTCCTTAGCCAAATAAAATATATTAAGGATGTTTTGAAAAAAAATATAAAATGGATAGTTCTAAGCCCATGAACACTCCAATGAGTTCAATAATTCAATTAGACAAAGATCCTAATGGAAAATCAATAGATCAGAAAAAATATAAAGGAATGATTGGATCCCTTATCTACCTGACTGCTAGTAGACCAGACATAATGTTTAGTGTGTGCCTCTATGCCTTTTTTCAAGCTAATCCTAATGAGTCTCACCTAACTGAGGTCAAGAGAATCCTTTGATATCTACTAGGCACCCCGAACATAGGAATTTGGTATCCTAGGCACAGATTCCTTTGAAATCTTAGGGTACTCAAATTTTGATTTTGCATGATGTAGGATAGATAGAAAAAGCACCTCTAGTACCTGCCAACTCATAGGACAATCATTAGTTTCTTGGTCCAATAGGAAGCAAAACTCAGTAACCCTTTCCATGGCCGAGGTAGAATATATTGCAGTAGAAAGTTGCGTTGCATAAGTGCTATGGTTAAAATAATAAATTCTTCATCTTGTCCTACCTATAGGAACCATCTCAATCATGTGTGACAACACAAGTATAATTTGCATCTTTAAGAACCTAATTTAACGCTCTCGAACGAAACAAATAGACATTAGACACCATTAAATAAGACATCACGTTACTAAGGGGATATAGAATTGCATCACATCACTACATGAGATCAATTGGTTGATATATTCACAAAACCACTAGCATTCGACACCTTTAGCACCTTGAGGACTAGACTAGGTGTCATAGACATTAATACATAAAAAAAAAAAACACATAAAATCACAAAAAAAAAATTCTTCTAAGGCTGTTCCTCATCATCACACACTCACTACACAAAACCACCAAATTTGACATATTATTATCATACTGTATGATCCAATATCATACTGTACGATATATTTAAATCTACACAAAACATAACCCATATGCAAATTTTACCTCTGTTGATCTTACGGTACGATACCCATCGTACTGTATGATAATGTTTGCAGCCATTCAATCCGTATAGTATGATATTATTGATCATCGTATGGTATGATACCTTCTCTTCGTACTGTATGATCCATGTCAGCAAACGGATTGGGATAAATTAACTCTATTTGGTATGATATTATTGGTGTTCGTACTATACGATACCTCCACTTCGTAATGTATGATCCATCTCAGTAAAAATGGATGAGAACGACTTAAAGGTGTCTGGTACGATATAATCATCATTTATAATATACGATACACCTGTTCATACAGTACAAAATTTTTCATCAAAAGTCATACTGACGACCCTCGGGATGATCGAAATCCTTCTTATCGTATTGTACGATATCGATCGTACTTGACGAGTTGACCATCTTTTGACGAACTGACTCGATAGAATATTTATTGCCCTATCGTATTGTATGATACTATATCGTACTGTACGATGTATGAAAAATTCTATAAGTTTGCTTGCTTGGCAGATCTCTTCACTCACAATTCTTCACTCACATCTCTTCTCACTTAGTCTACTTGCCTTCCTGATATATCGAGTTCTTGCAAGAGGGGTCATTTGGTAGCTGGAAACTCATCTTCCTCTAGTCGTCACAGTGCTCACTTTCTAAATGTTGAAAATGAAGAGGCCTATCACAAGTTCAAAACCTGTAAGATTACATCGTCCAAAACGCTCAATCAGGCTGCTCTAAATTTTGAGGTACTGAACCTCTTCGCTTCCACCACATTCCAGTTCCTTCTTACTCTATCTTTCCCCTTCAACTCCGAACTCCTATTTGAATTTCTAGAAAATCTTACCTACACTATTGACAATACAACTTTCCACTCCTTTGTTTGTTGCCAAAACATAGAGATTACCAAAGCTGACATCGCCCAATTTATTGGGCTATTTACTGAAGGACCTAGGGTTCGTTTCTTTCTCACAAATGAATTTGACTGGAGTGGTGTTAATCGTGTCCTTAGGAATGCAGCCTTCTATCAACATCAGCCACTCATCAAATCACTCAATCAAAATGCTAGAATTATTCAACATGTCCTTAGAACCTCTATAGTACCCAAAGCTGGTGACCGAATCAAAATGACCCAGACTTTATCTGTCACTACCTATCTTATCATGTACAACACCAAATTCAATGAGGCAGATTTGATTAGTGACTACATTCATCATATGACTTTCGTTCGCCTCCCTACTACTCGTCAGAAATAAAATCTAGCCCTTGATCACCTTATATGATACATCCTTTAAAATAAATATCAATTAACCTATCCTGGTGAACCTGATAATTTTTCAATCTTTTATATGAATGCCTCTTTCCATATTCTTTTCCATCAGGGAAAAGAGCCTTAAGAACCTTACTTTGAAGATGAAGAATGAGATACTGCCCCCGCTGCAGCGACCACGACGACAAGCAGCACCCCGAGCACCTGCACCAACTTATCCTCATGATGATTTGGTAGAACGCTTAGACCTACTTCAGACTCGTCTCGATACACACATATAAGAGCAACATAAGTAACACGAGGATGATATGAAATGGTTTGGGGAATGCTTTACTGCGATTGATCACTAATTTGACACAATCCTTCACTATTTCCAACCAAACCCACCTCCACCTACAAGTGATCATGATCCTTCCCTTTTAAGTGTATGTATATGTGTTATATTTTTTTTCTTGGTGTTGTTTGCTCCTCTTTTTGGTGCTGTCAAAGGGGGAGAAGTTTGTTGTAGTCTGCTCTTATGTTTTCTTATGTTTAAATAGAATGCATTTCTTTTTTATTTCGTACTGCATTTTCTTTTTTTCTTATTTTGTATTACATTCCTTTTTCTTATGTTTAAATAATAAAAATAAAAAACAAAAAAATGTCATTCAAACTTGCCTATAACAAACATTATTTGACATCATAAAAAAGGAGGAGATTGTTGGAATCCATGACCCATAATTTGAGCTTTTGATGATGACAAATAATACCGTCTAAATATCTATTTATTGAATATCATTTCATTTCTGTTATTGCTTGTGTGTACTAACATTTTAGGAAGATCACAAATTACTCAGGACAACAGGAAGACTCAATACTGGTTAGATTAGGAGTGTGAGTCTAAAATAATATAATTTTCTATTTATTTTACATTTTCTTTTCTTAAGTCTGGACACAAACTGCATGTAAGTTTGAGCAACCAGGCACACACACAGGAGGATAGGTTTTTTTAAAAGGAAACAAAAATGAATTTTTTTTCTCTGTTGATCGTAATGTACGACTTTATATTGTACTGCATGATCTCATCTAGTAAAACGATTTAATGTGAACATATCATACTGTATAATTTTTCCCGTATTGTATGATGTGTTATAAATCCAAAACCCTAGCTGCCATATTAGTTTAAGTAACTTTTATTAACCATTCATACTATACAAAAATCTTCAAATTTTATATTTTTATTTGAATTCTTACTTAAATTAACCCGTAATTAGTGGATTAAATCAAGGACTAATCTCTGATTGGTCATCGTACTATATGAACCTGTTCGTACTATATGATGAACAGAGGCTTATTTTGATCATCCCGGAGATCATCCTAGGCGATCCCTTATTTTGGCTTCATCATACTATACGAAGTTGATCGTACCATACGATGAACAGAGATAATTTTTAATCATCCCATCTATCCTCCTGTATGAACAGATGAGTGGAGGTTTATATGGTACGATGTTATATCGTACTGTACGATTTATTTTTTATTGTTCATAAAATCTCGTACTAGGATGAAGACTGTTATACTTATCGTATTGTATGATGTCATATCATACTATATGATAGTAACAACTATTTTGAATATTTCAGGGATTTTGGAGCCTGTTTTATGTATCAAATTAGTAATATTTTTGAGAGAGACATAGAGAGGGGAATATAATTAGAGACGGAATCCTTGGGAGAGAGCTCTTGAGAAGTTTTTAGGGTTTGAGAGAGGAAGGAGAAGGTAAGCTTGGTGAGGGAGAAGAGGTGTGAGAGAGATCACATAGTTGCTCCGTTTTTGCTGCATATTGCTCCTCCTATGGCTCGAGAAGAACTTATGGGAGGCTCTCTAATGGGGAGACTCTTCTACATTCATGACCTCAAAGGTACTCTTCCTTCTCCAGGAGGGACAAAAATGAGAAGGTGCTCTTCCGTCGCCAAGAGGGTGAAAACATCGCTTAGCACTCTTCTACGCCAGGTTGGTGATAGTGAGTCTTGTAAGGGCTTCTCCGCCTTGTTGAGGAGGGCAAAAGGAGAGCTATAGTTTGTAGTGAAATTCCTGGAGCGGAGGACTCAGGAGAGTGGAAGTAGGTCATAGTTTGATTATAAAATTCCTGTGTGCTTTTTCCTTATCATTTTTTATTATTTGCTTGCACTTTATTTTCATAATATTTTCTTAGTGAAAATTGTTAAAGAAAAAAAGGATTTCATTGTTGCACGTTGAGTTTAATTATTTGCCTTCATAGTAGTTAAAGTTTCATGTTAAAAATTTAAAAACAGCAAAAATTATAACTCTTGCTTAAGTTTTTAATTATTGCTAATTATTGCTACAAATTTTTCATAATTCACCCCCCTCTTGTCAATCTAGTAATTTCAATATCATCGTGGACGATAATATCAGTTTGTTGTAATTAAGAGCTATTCTGAAGCTCTTCTATTTAAGACATCTTATTCTATCCAAGAGATCATCTTTTGCTATTGTCTTGACCTGAGAGAGCCTAAAGGAGAGGGAGAGAAAGGGAGAGAGATAAAGTGAGAGGATCTTGTGAGGACGAGTTTGTGAGGGGTTTCACAAAGGTTGCTCCAAGAAAGGATCAAAGACATCTTCTTCGATCGTCTTCCCTTTTCCTTGGAGGTTCGAAAGAGGTCCACTTCAGCAATCGATTAAGGTTCTCTACCTACTTTAGGAGGAATCAAACGGAGTCGGATTCTCTGCCTCACTGTTGTCACTGGAAAGTAGTTTTGTATAGGCTTCTCTGCCTTATTATGGGAGTAAAAGGAAAGTTATTGAGTTTAGTGCAATACTCAGAGGGCACCTCGGGGAGTGGATGTAGGTCGAGTTGACCGAACCACTATAAATTTATGTGTTCTTTATTACTGCTTCTTTTTACATTTAATTTTAGCATTTTAAATTTCTTTGTGGTAAATTTTGGTTTGGTTTGAGTTTGTGTTTTTTATTAAAAAAATTTTTAAAATACCAATTCACCCCCCCCACCCCCCACCCCCCCC
>NW_021319990.1:316367-335483 GCF_001605985.2 Dendrobium catenatum | reverse complement strand
AACCCCCCAGATTTGAAAGTTCACAATTTCTAAATCATGTATTCAAATTAAAAAAGGCACTTTATAGATTAAAGCAAGCACCTAGAGCATGGTACGAAAGACTTAGCTCATTCCTATTGGATAGCGGGTTTGAAAAGGGTAGTGTAGATACTACACTCTTTTTACAAAAAATTAAAAAAGAAATTCTCATTGTTCTAATCTATGTGGATGACATCTTGTTTGGATCTTCAGATAAAAACTTGTGTGATGAATTCTCAAAAATTACAACTAATGAGTTTGAAATGAGCATGATGGGAGAACATAACTATTTTCTTGGCTTTAGTCTGAAACAAGTGGATAATGGAACATTCCTTAGCCAAATAAAATATATTAAGGATGTTTTGAAAAAATATAAAATGGATAGTTCTAAGCCCATGAACACTCCAATGAGTTCAATAATTCAATTAGACAAAGATCCTAATGGAAAATCAGTAGATCAAAAAAAAATATAAAGGAATGATTGGATCCCTTATCTACCTGACTGCTAGTAGACCAGACATAATGTTTAGTGTGTGCCTCTATGCCCGTTTTCAAGCTAATCCTAATGAGTCTCACCTAACTGAGGTCAAGAGAATCCTTAGGTATCTACTAGGCACCCCGAATATAGGAATTTGGTATCCTAGGCACAGATTCCTTTGAAATCTTAGGGTACTCAAATTTTGATTTTGCATGATGTAGGATAGATAGAAAAAGCACCTCTAGTACCTGCCAACTCATAGGACAATCATTAGTTTCTTGGTCCAATAGGAAGCAAAACTCAGTAGCCCTTTCCATGGTCGAGGTAGAATATATTGCAGTAGAAAGTTGCGTTGCACAAGTGCTATGGTTAAAATAATAAATTCTTCATCTTGTCCTACCTGTAGGAACCATCTCAATCATGTGTGACAACACAAGTATAATTTGCATCTTTAAGAACCTAATTCAACGCTCTCGAACGAAACAAATAGACATTAGACACCATTTCATAAGACATCACGTTACTAAGGGGATATAGAATTGCATCACATCACTACATGAAATCAATTGGTTGATATATTCACAAAACCACTAGCATTAGACACCTTTAGCACCTTGAGGACTAGACTAGGTGTCATAGACATTAATACATAAAAAAAACACATAAAAACACAAAAAAAATTCTTCTAAGGCTGTTCCTGATCATCACACACTCACTACACAAAACCACAAAATTTGACATTTTATTATCGTTCTATATGATCCAATATCATACTGTACGATATATTTAAATTTACACAAAACATAACCCATATGAAAATTTTGCCTCTGTTGATCTTACGGTACGATACCCATCGTACTGTATGATACTGTTGGTAGCCATTCAATCCGTATAGTATGATATTATTGATCATCGTATGGTATGATACCTTCTCTTCATACTGTATGATCCATGTCAGCAAACAAATTGGGATAAATTAACTCTATTTGGAATGATATTATTGGTGTTCGTACTATACGATACCTCCACTTCGTAATGTATGATCCATCTCAGCAAAAATGGATGCGAACGACTTAAAGGTGTCTGGTACGATATAATCATCATTTATAATATATGATACACCTGTTCATACAGTACAAAACTTTTCATCAAAAGTCATACTGACAACCCTCGGGATGATCGAAATCTTTCTTATCGTATTGTACGATATCGATCGTACTGGACGAGTTGACCATCTTTTGATGAACTGACTCGATAGAATATTTATTGCCCTATCGTATTGTATGATACTATATCATACTGTATGATGTATGAAAAATTCTATAAGTTTGCTTTCTTGGCAGATCGCTTCACTCACAATTCTTCACTCACATCTCTTCTCACTTAGTCTACTTGCCTTCCTGATATATCGAGTTCCAACAAGAGGGGTCATGGTAGCTGGAAACTCATCTTCCTCTAGTCGTCACAGTGCTCACTTTCTAAATGTTGAAAATGAAGAGGCCTATCACAAGTTCAAAACCTGTAAGATTACACTGTCCAAAATGCTCAATCAGGCTACTCTAAATTTTGAGGTACTGAACCTCTTCGCTTCCACCACATTCCAGTTCCTTCTTACTCTATCTTTCCCCTTCAACTCCGAACTCCTATTTGAATTTCTAGAAAATCTTACCTACACTATTGACAATACAACTTTCCACTCCTTTGTTTGTTGCCAAAACATAGAGATTACCAAAGCTGACATCGCCCAATTTATTGGGCTATTTACTGAAGGACCTAGGGTTCGTTTCTTTCTCACAAATGAATTTGACTGGAGTGGTGTTAATCGTGTCCTTAGGAATGCAGCCTTCTATCAACATCAGCCACTCATCAAATCACTCAATCAAAATGCTAGAATTATTCAACATGTCCTTAGAACCTCTATAGTACCCAAAGCTGGTGACCGAATCAAAATGACCTAGACTTTATCTGTCACTACCTATCTTATCATGTACAACACCAAATTCAATGAGGCAGATTTGATTAGTGACTACATTCATCATATGACTTTCGTTCGCCTCCCTACTACTTGTCGGAAATAAAATCTAGCCCTTGATCACCTTATAGGATACATCCTTTAAACTAAATATCAATTAACCTATCCTGGTGAACCTGATAATTTTTCAATCTTTTATATGATTGCCTCTTTCCATATTCTTTTCCATCGGGGAAAAGAGCCTGAAGAACCTTACTTTGATGATGAAGAATGAGATACTGCCCCCGCTGCAATGACCACGACGACAAGCAGCACCCCGAGCACCTGCACCAACTTATCCTCATGATGATTTGGTAGAACGCTTCGACCTACTTCAGACTCGTCTCGATACACACATATAAGAGCAACATCAGTAACAAGAGGATGATATGAAATGGTTTGGGGAATACTTTACTGTGATTGATCACTAATTTGACACAATCCTTCACTATTTCCAACCAAACCCACCTCCACCTCCAAGTGATCAGGATCCTTCCCTTTTAAGTGTATGTATATGTGTTATATTTTTTTTCTTTGGTGCTGTTAAAGGGGGAGAAGTTTGTTGTAGTCAGCTCTTATGTTTTCTTATGTTTAAATAGAATGCATTTCTTTTTTATTTCGTACTGCATTTTCTTTTTTTCTTATTTTGTATTACATTCCTTTTACTTATGTTTAAATAATAAAAATAAAAAAAAATGTCATTCAAACTTGCCTATAACAAACATTATTTGACATCATAAAAAAGAGGGAGATTGTTGGAATCCATGACCCCTAGTTTGAGCTTTTGATGATGACAAATAATACCGTCTAAATATCTATTTATTGAATATCATTTTATTTCTGTTATTGCTTGTGCGTACTAACATTTTAGGAAGATCACAAATTACTCAGGACAACAGGAAGACTCAAGACTGGTTAGATTAGGAGTGTGAGTCCGAAATAATATAATTTTCTATTTATTTTACATTTTCTTTTCTTAAGTCTGGCCACAAACTGCATGTAAGTTTGAGCAACCAGGCACACACACAGGAGGATATGTTTATTTAAAAGGAAACAAAAATGAATTTTTTTTCTCTGTTGATCGTAATGTACGACTTTATATTGTACTGCATGATCTCATCTAGTAAAACGATTTAATGTGAACATATCGTACTGTATGATGTGTTATAAATCCAAAACCTAGCCGCCATATTAGTTTAAGTAACTTTTATTAACCATTCGTACTGTACGAAAATCTTCATATTTTATGTTTTTATTTGAATTCTTACTTAAATTAACCCGTAATTAGTGGATTAAATCAAGGACTAATCTCTGATTGGTCATCGTACTATATGAACCTGTTCGTACTATATGATGAACAGAGTCTTATTTTGATCATCCCGGAGATCGTCCTAGACGATCCCTTATTTTGGCCTCATCATACTATACGAAGTTGATCGTACCATACGATGAACATAGATGATTTTTAATCATCCCGTCTATCCTCCTGTATGAACAGATGAGTGGAGATTTATTTGGTACGATGATATATCGTACTGTACGATTTATTTTTTACTGTTCATAAAATCTCGTACTAGGATGAAGACTGTTATACTTATCGTATTGTATGATGTCATATCGTACTATATGATAGTAACAGCTATTTTGAATATTTCAGGGATTTTGGAGCCTGTTTTATGTATCAAATTAGTAATCTTTTTGAGAGAGACATAGAGAGGGGAATATAATTAGAGAGGGAATCCTTGGGAGAGAGCTCTTGAGAAGTTTTTAGGGTTTGAGAGAGGAAGGAGAAGGTAAGCTTGGTGATTTAGAAGAGGTGTGAGAGAGATCACATAGTTGCTCCATTTTTGCTGCATATTGCTCCTCCTATGGCTCGAGAAGAACTTATGGAAGGCTCTCTAAGGGGGAGACTCTTCTACATCCATGACCTCGAAGGTACTCTTCCTTCTCCAGGAGGGACAAAAATGAGAAGGTGCTCTTCCGTCGCCAAGACGGTGAAAACATCGCTTAGCACTCTGCTACGCCAGGTTGGTGAAAGTGAGTCTTGTAAGGGCTTCTCTGCCTTGTCGAGGAGGGCAAAAGGAGAGCTATAGTTTTTAGTGAAATTCCTGGAGCGGAGGACTCCGGAGAGTGGAAGTAGGTCATAGTTTGATTATAAAATTCCTGTGTGCTTTTTCCTTATCATTTTTTATTATTTGCTTGCACTTTATTTTCATAATATTTTCTTAGTGAAAATTGTGAAAGAAAAAAGGATTTCATTGTTGCACGTTGAGTTTAATTATTTGCCTTCATAGTAGTTAAAGTTTCATGTTAAAATTTTAAAAACAGCAAAAATTAGAACTCTTGCTTAAGTTTTTAATTATTGCTAATTATTGCTACAAATTTTTCATAATTCACCCCCCTCTTGTCAATTTAGTAATTTCAATATCATCCTGGATGATAATATCAGTTTGTTGTAATTAAGAGCTATTTTGAAGCTCTTCTATTTAAGACCTCTTATTCTATCCAAGAGATCATCTTTTGCTATTATCTTGACCTGAGAGAGCCTAAAGGAGAGGGACAGAAAAGGAGAGAGATAGAGTGAGAAGATCTTGTGAGGGCGAGTTTGTGAGGGGTTTCACAAAGGTTGCTCCAAGAAAGGATCAAAGTCATCTTCTTCGATCGTCTTCCCTTTTCCTTGGAGGTTCGAAAGAGGTCCACTTCAGCAATCGATTAAGGATCTCTACCTACTTTAGGAGGAAGCAAACGAAGTCGGATTCTCTGCCTCACTGGTGTCACTGGAAAGGAGTTTTGTATAGGCTTCTCTGCCTTATTATGGGAGTAAAAGGAAAGTTATGGAGTTTAGTGCAATACTCAGAGGGCACCTCAGGGAGTGGATGTAGGTCGAGTTGACCGAACCACTATAAATTTCTGTGTTCTTTATTACTGCTTTTTTTTACTTTTAATTTTAGCATTTTAAATTTCTTTGTGGTAAATTTTGGTTTGGTTTGAGTTTGTGTTTATTATTAAAAAAAAAATAAAATACCAATTCACCCCCCCCCCCATTCCCCCCCCCCCCCCTCTTTATTATCCTTGGGTTAGTTCATAAGGGCTTAACATTCCTAATGAACTTTTAGTATGGTATGATCAGTTCAAAAATTATGGTTTGGTTTAGTACAATCATTAGGATGATTAAATTTTTTCTCTGCTAATCATTTGGAATGATCGATATAGTATAGTCTGATAAGTTATTATTAATTAAACCATGATTTGATTGTCTAATTATAGGGGTTAATTTTAACAATATTTTAAATATTTGTACATTATAATTCACATTGTACAATATGATTAGTTGAAAATTCAAATTTTAAAATCTTATTTCAATTAACTTGGTGGCTAGGGTTTTTAGATTGTAACGAATCATATTGTACGATCACTATCATACATTATGATTAATTAACAGCAAGTTATTTTTTGATTAGCCATTAAACCTATTCTTTATATATTGATCATATTGTATGACTGTAAGTCATACAATTTGATTAGTACAAAAAATTTTCACTTTTAAAAATCATATCTCCCCTTGTGTGCGTATGTGTAGTCATCCAATTGCATACACTATTAAGTGGCAAGACTCAAGAACTAGGAAAAAAAGAAAAGTATAATTACAGACTTTATTACTTGTCACTCCTATTCTACCCATTCTTAAGCTTTAGTAGCCTTGAGCGATGTGTGTCTTACATGAAATGTAAGTGCTCATAGAGAAAAAAAACCAAAATATTTAATAAGAAGAGCAATAATTCAATAAATAATATTTGTCATCATCAAAATCATAAACTACAAATCCTGGATAGTAACAAAATTGATAATAAAATATCCTTTCTTCCTTTTGAGATGGTACATTGTTAGCTATGTCGATCTGCTATATGAACATAAATCAAAATCTAATGGTAATATATTTTCCCATAATTCATCAAAGTCATGTTAAAATTTCTAATGCCAACACATGTTTGATAATTAATTAATTCAAGGAGATTCCCCACAGGATTACCTTCACTATTCAATTAAATTACCCATAATATCACATATAATAAAAAAAACAATTAACTAGGATTACAATTAATATGGGCTAATGCCTAAACACTTCAGAATTCTATTTTGCCATGAATCCTTCAAAAATTATAGGACTAATCTTAAAGTATATATTGTTTATTAATATAATGAATACACAATCTTATTTTATTTTCTTGGGATTTACATAAGGTTTAATCTCATAAAGATTCCAAGATTTTGAGTTTACCATCTTAGTTTTAATTATTCGAGAAAAATATTTCAAAGAGGCAAATACACTTGTTAAGGTGTGCACATACATAAGGGTCACATGAACAAGAAAATTTGATGCTACTAATGAATGTTTCCTGATAGTACACTACCTTCACTCAACCAACCACTTGATGTTATCATGAAAGATATATAATAAAAAAAAAATTTAGGTAGCTAACACTAATAAAGAAAGATTGTGCACAAGATGTAACTCAGTTTTGAAACTACTTAAACAAATACATTTGACACCAATAGTTCTAATTTCCTCTAATCCTAGTGGAAAAACTTATTAGAAAGGTTTAGATCAAAGAGTTCTTTATAAATAAAAAATAAATTTCCTACCAAAGAAACCTAGGAAGTGGCTATTAGAGAGAAAAAAGTTTCAAGCTTTTGACCTAATGTTTGCCTATTTGATAACCAATTAAAATTGTATCTTCTTTTTGTTCATTCTTAATATTAACTTTACTCTAAGAAAATTAAATATCTATTAAACTTGATTAATTATCACTAGAAAGTTAATTTACGGTGCACATGCAACAATGACAACTTATAGGTAGCTCAACATGACTAATTCTCTTTATTGCTTTCTCTTATAGCTCTATCAATAAATAACCTCCTTTTTGTTAAATAAACAATTAGGATTTTAGTTGTCTAATAATAATTCAACCAATATATATATATATATATATATAATTATTAATTTGAAAATGTACTTGATATCATACTCACTTATTTTTACTAACCACTTTTTTTATCCATCAAGATATGGATTGTGATACTTTAGTACTTATCAATTGATTGATATCAACTTTTTGCAAAGTAAGCTTGAAAGTTTTGCAAGTGATAAGATATTATATTACTTCATATTCATGGTGTGGCTAACATAATAGATAGATTAATAGCACATATTTTTTTTCTTAATTAAGAATTGAACTTATCACCTATTTTGGAATAAAAATTAAGAAAAGTAGTATGCATGCATCATATTAAGCTATGAAGGATTGGTGGAAAATTAAGAATCTTATTATTCTTTATAAATGAAATCAAACTTGAGTGTCCACTAGAATGTATTTATTTATTTAAAATTTTAAAGAATAATAATAGATGTTATCTTAACATTGGTTTGAATCTACTTAGCTTGATATATTTGTTTTCTAACTACTATATTACTTTAATACAACATAATACTGATGTTTCAAAAACTAGTCAATTATTACTAGGGGTTTAAAAATGTCGTTCTACATTATTATCAAACAAAGTATTTTTTTATGAGCACACTTCTAATCGGCGCTTATTAGTGGTCAACTTTATGCTATATCTCATAAAAATTATAATTTTTATTATGTAAATTCAACCTTAATTTTGCATATTATGGCCTCTCTACTAAATAATCATAGATGTGTACTTTAATGTTTCTTTCTTTATACTATCAAATATGTCTTCCATTAAGTATTAGATATGGCATCAATATTTTTCAACCTAAACGGGACCATCAAATAATTAATTTTGCTCTTACTCATATACAACTAGTCTTCTTTTCATTATTTAAGTGCATTTTGAAATGGTTTTAAAGGTTGAAATGTTTTGAAAGCTTTAAAAAGTGTAATAAACTACCTAATTGATAAGCTTGTAAATGTTAGGAATTTAGTACGCATCTTTTGGGAAGGCTTAATTAGCTCTCAAAAAATTAACAGACATCTTCCATTTCACACTTCTTTTTTTTTTTCATCATTGAAATAAGAGCTGACCTAAGAGATTTTGCTTTCTAGTTGAAGTAGATGATAAGGAACCTTAAACTTCATCATGATCATTTTCAATATATTAATAGAGTGGTTATACTTTTTTTTCTACTTGATTTATTTTTTTGTTTTATGTGACATGTTCATAAAACATTTTGAGATTTACATCAAAAATCAAAATGGGATGCTATGCAAAAAAAAAAAGTTCCAGGAAACATTATTAAATTGATAATAAAAGTGCCTTTGTATATGTAATTAATATTGAATTTGTTGATTCTTATTGAATCTTGAATAGGTTGTTAAACCAAAGCTTATGTCCTAAAGCTAACCAAGAGGGGGGGGGGAATTGGTACTTTTAAATTTTCTCTTGGAGTTTAAAATTTGAAATCGATTGATTCAAAAAGCAAGTTAATTAAAGTTTCAAAAATAAAACTTTTCAACCATAGATTTAAAAACTTACAGTAAGCAGCAAAAATTTAAATCATACAAAGATTTATTGTGGTTCGATCAAACACGACCTACATCCACTCCCTGAAGACTCCCTCTTCAGGTATTGGACTATTACCAAAAGTGACTCTCCTTTTGCCCCCCCAATAAGGCGAAGAAGCCTTTACAAAACTCTCTTCCACTAATCCCCGGTGCGATAGAGAACTGTAATCTTTTCACACCTTCTAAGTGTAGGCAGAGAACCTTCATCCTTTCACACCCTCCAAGTGTAGACACAGTACCTTCATCCTTTCACACCCTCTAAATATAGGCAGAGTACCTTCGACTGTTCACACTCTTCAATTGTCAGAAGAGAACTGGATCTTTTTCAAAGATCTTCTCACATGCAACATAGAAAGACAAGAGGAAGAGTGAAAAACACAAATCATACAGAGATTCTTACATTTTAGTAACCTTGTGAACCCTTCAGACTCCACTAGCAAGAAATCTCTCTCAAACACTCTCACACTCTCTCCTTCAATTGCCCTTAAAAAATCATGAAGCAAAAGATTTTTTTACGTCAGTTCTTAAAGGACCTTTCATATAAAAGACACAAAAAATCGTCCAAACAATTGAATTTTTCAATTTTGAGCATACACGATCGTACAGTATGATCGAGTTTCATATGTATGAATAAATCAAATACTATTTCATACGAACCAGTTATGAATTGATATGAAATCATTTCATACCCATCACATCTTCTGGTATGAATTATGTTCCTCTGAGATGAACAGTTAGAAAATTTTCAAATTCATATGTACGAAACATCAGGATGAAATGGGACCTCAAATTTTCGTACTCTAGAAGGCATGTATGAACTGGGTTCATACAGAATAATCCATACTTAGAAAAAAAATTTTTACATGACCTGGAACCCGAGAAGATCATACTCATGAAATAATGTATGAACTGGGTTCGTACCGTACGATCCATACTTAAAAAAATTATTTTTATGCTACATGGAACCCTAGAAGATCATACTCATGATAGCGTGTACAAACTAGGTTCATACCGTACAATCCATACTTAGAAAAATTATTTTTATTCGACATGGAAATCGAGACATTCGTACTCGTGAAAGCCTATACGAACTGGGATCGTCTCATAAGATCCATACTTAGAAAGAAAAAATTTATGTGAGAACAGACCCAAGGCATTCATACTCATGAAAGCTTATATGAACTAGGATTCTCCCGTATGATCCATACTTAGAAAAAAAATTTTGAGCGAGGATGGACCCGAGGTGCTCCTACTCGTGAAAGCATGTAAAAACTGGGATCGTCCCATATGATCCATACTTAGAAAATTTTTTATTTCTATTAGTTTGACTGCTCATTGGTAAAAATAACTGACTAGATCATCCCGTATGAAGTAATATCGTATAGTATGAATTTTAAGCTCTCCCCAGTCTGTATGCTCAGTTACTCAATTACAATCATACTCTCTTAGACTCAATAAAATGGAAAATATAGACTTCAATTACAATAAACTTTAAATTGATCTTTATTTGAAGTCTTCAACAATCTGGAGTATGATTTGCCTGAAATGCTAGTACACACAAGAGCAAAACAATTCTTCTAAAATATGTTAGGAAAAATAATAATCAAATCAATAATATTTAGAATCATCAAAAACATACAAGTTACAAGAATATCAAACATGCAAAACTAAGTAGCAACTATCTCAATAATTTTCCCCTTTTTGATGATGGCAAAATAATTATTGTTTGAATAAAATTGAAAATCCTAAATTTCCCCTTAACTCCCCACAAATGAATAAGCATGTGAATATAAGGGAATTTCTTTTAAGAAATAAATCATTTTTTATAAACTCACAGAACACTTCAAATAGAAAAAAAAAACTTTAATGAACACTAAAACCTCAGAAATCAAATGCGAACAAACAAAAAGCAGGAAGAAGAAAAACAAAAGAAATAAAAGAAGTCATATGAGAAACCTTTCACATTGGATCTTAAAAGCGATTGAATTATAATTGCAATAACAAGATTAATATTCATTAGAGAAAAATAATGATTCATAACATTTAAATTAAAAAATAATATAGAAAGGATAAATATATCAAGGTCGTGAAAAAATCTAGATAGTTAGATAAAGATAATTATTATAAAAATGACGGAATCAAGGTTAATTAAAATCAATTTCCAATACAAAATATAATTAAACATTAGATTGGTCTGAAATTGAAGATTAAAAGATAGAGAAAAGAAAATTATCAATACACTTATTTAGTGACATTGCGTATCTTTTCAAATATTTGTGGCACAGTTTGTGCATCTTTTTGTATTTGGGCTAATTTTGTCTCTTTTCAATTTACGAACCATTGCGCATTCTTTCGATTTTTATACCCTTGTACATTTCTCCAATTTTTTTTTAATTTATCTTTCCAAAATTAATAATCTAAAAACTTAAACTTCTTTAAGTACAAAAATAATTATATTGAAAAGAGAAATAAAAAATAATAAGACATTAAAATTGCAATAATAATATTAAAATTATGTATGCCTTAAAAGAACATGAGATTGATAGCATTGGTTTGATCAAGTTATAAATTAACTTATATTTTTGAAAAATTAGATTTACTAATGAAATTAATTTTTGGATTGTTATTTATATTATAATACTTTTTAGATCAATTAAGTTAGGATTATCATATAGGCAAACCAACATTTCAAACAAAGAATAAAAAACAACTAAACAAAACAAAATATTTTTTATTGACATCAATTTAAGAAATGATATAATGAAGCACATTTGATATCAATACATTTATCTCAAATCAAGAAAAAACATAACAACTTCAAAGATCTAAAACAAGACAAGTATAGAAAACACTAAATAAACACAAGTACTAAAACTACAGAAATCATCACATCACATATCTAAAGACTAGCAAAGATAACACACAAGAAGTACATCTATAAATCTTAGGGGCCCTGGTCTGGAGGAGGTGGATGGTTGAAGATAGAAAAATAGATATTCATCACAGCCACGTTGGTGTTCACCTAGTTGAACTGACCTCCAATCCAACCCATATACTGCTGGTATTATGCATCCTGCTAATTTAGATGAGTCTAAATTTGATCAAAGTACTAATCAAAATGACTCTCTAATCAGTCAAAACACTGGGCCATCTCCTGTAAGTTAGGTCCATGAGCAGGCGCAGTAGTTGGTGCTGGTGCTCCCCCTTCTCCCTCATAATCCTTACTTGTATTATCACCTTTAAAAAGTGGTCAAAATGAGGCATTAGTGAATTAGATAGGAAATTCAAGTAGAGGATAATGATGAATAAGATTGTACTTCTTCTCAAAGATATAGGTTACTAGGTATCCTAAAGCAATGTTCTTCTTCCTCTTATGATAGATATGTTCAATTTTAGAAAGGCTATGAATATAGTCAATAATAAGTTGGGCTTCATCAATAGGTTGACCAGTCATGAAAGGTAAGTAACAGTGGATAGAAGAGGAGTAATGTTAATGCGATCACCAGCTTTAGGAATAATAAAGGTTCTAAGGACATATTGAATGACCCTTGCATTTTAGTTTAAGGAATAGACCCTAAACAAATGACAAACTTATTCAATCCCTCTAATAACTTTATTTATTTCAGTCTATTCAAAATCAATGTAGAGGTCAAAGTGTGGGCTCTAACTCCTTGAGTTATTAAATTCAAAAAGGTTCTGAAATCTTTCTTAGTTATTTCTACCCTCTTCTTAAAAACAAAAGATCTAATCATACTCTCATCCTTACTAAATGACATGTTTGCCATAAAGTAGTGAAATGTTTCTTTATTATAGGCATGAATGAAGGTAAAGATAAAAGGAAATTGAGTGGTAGCGAAAAGAGGCATCACTTGAAAGTGAATATCCTCTTGAAGTAGGATTCTAGAGGGAGTAATCTTGGCAGAAATAAACCTAAGAAAAGAATCCTCATTAGCCCTTAATAGAAAGTTATTGTCTCCACCCTTGGAAGACGGTCCCTTAGTGAGTCTACCCCTCTTTGTAGAATTGGGCATTGCTAAGATGAGAAGGAATGGAAGAGGCTATTGAAATTTTTATTATCTATTTTTCCTTACGCATTTAATTTTTGTAATTAAAATTTTTTCAATTTATTCTCTTGAAAATCCATGATGTAAACATTGTGATTATTTGGATTAATTCAGTAAAAAAAAAGAAAAAAAAATATACATCTTTTAAAGTTCATCGCTTGAGTTCTCCACTAAACAAAAAACTTTAGTATATTAACTAGCTTCTAAATTATTAGATTTCTATTTAAATTTGAAATTATGAATTTTGTAATCAAGTTAAGAAAAATTATTCTATATAAGAAAAGTTTAAAAAATAGCAATTCACCCTCCTCTTGGTGTGTCTTGGGTAGTTCAACGAGATTTCACACCCTCTAGTGAACTGTGACCTAGGACCTTCAATATTTCATTATAAATTCAAATTTAATCTAAAACATCTAAAGTAAAGCTGAATCAACCATAATTTTTGTATGTACGAACGAATACATTCAAAATGAAATGACTTTTTGTAATCATGCAAGTTACGAGGTGTCTTCTCGTATGGGCTTTTTGACCAGACGATCGTATATATGAATAGGTGTTCATCTGTGATACTTGGTTATTTAAGATCATTTTAATAACAGTTAGATTCATCCCCACACTAAATGACATGTGATTCGTTTATACAAATTACAGGTTCATACGTACGATCAATTATAATAACTAATTCTACCCATATAACTATCTACATACATACAGAAGAAGTAATACAAATCGACCGAGATGATATAAATATTGTATAATATGATATGTATTGAAAAATTAAACCTTTACACAATCAATTCAAAATAATGATCAACATGCTACAGAATTCGTACAGGATGAAAATAATTTCATATAGTACGAATAGAAAACTTAAAAAATTCCCATAATCGATCAAAAATTAGGAATTTAATGTGAAAATATTTCAAAATAAAACAAAACATATAATCAAAAATAAAAAATCACAAACACAAACAAGCACATTAATTACCAAAATAGAAAACACACAAAAATACATATCAAGTTTGTATAAAATTTTAATTAAGCATTAAGGTCAATCATACAAAGCCTTTTTCTTAATGTACTAAAAGTATCAAAGGCTAGTGGTTTTGTAAAAATATCTGTAAGTTGATTTTCAGTTAAAATATAGTTCAATTTAATTTCTTCTTTGGATACATGATCCCAAATTAAATGATGCATTATATCTATATGTTTGGTTCTAGAATGTTGAAAAGGATTTTTTAAATGCAAATGG
Organism: Dendrobium catenatum; assembly: GCF_001605985.2. Classification (NCBI taxonomy): domain Eukaryota; kingdom Viridiplantae; phylum Streptophyta; class Magnoliopsida; order Asparagales; family Orchidaceae; genus Dendrobium; species Dendrobium catenatum. The sequence goes on along the minus strand of NW_021319990.1, from coordinate 321,130 downwards.
CACTAATGTTATCACAATAAATTGGAACTATGCCTATTATAAATCCTAAGTCAATCAACTATTTTTTCAACCAAAGAACTTGTGCCACATAACATCCTAAGGAAATGTATTCAGCTTCAGCAGTAGATAAGGTTATGGAAATCTATTTTCTACTAGACCAAGAAACTAAAGATTTTTTTATAAATTGACAAGTTTTAGAAGTACTCTTTCTATCAACCCTACAACCTGTAAAGTACATATCTGAATATCTAATTATTTTAAATAAAGAGCTAAACTTAGGATATCAAATCCCTAAGTTCTAAGTTCCTAAGAGATATCTCAAAATCATTTTTACTATTGTCAAATGTGATTCTTTTGGATATGACTGAAATATAGCACACAAATAAACATTGAATATAATATCAGGTCTACTAGCAGTCAAGTAAAGTAAAAATTTAATTATTCCCATAAATTTGTTTTGATCAACAGATTTTTCCTTTGGGTCCTTATCCAATTAAACTGAGGAACTCATAGGTGTACTAATAGGTTTAACATTATCCACTTCAGACTTTTTGAGGATATCCTTAACATATTTTGACTGACTAAAAAATGTTCCTTCCTTAAATTTTTTAATGCTAAAACCTAAAAAGTCACTCAAATCCATCATTAGACTCATCTCAAATTCACTACTCTTTATTTTAGAACAATCACCATAAAGAATTTTATTTGTAGATCTAAAGATGATAACATCAATATAAATTTGTAAAATGATGATAAATTTTATTTGTAGATCTAATGAATATATCATCTCCCAATTTCTTTAAAAAGATAGTGGTGTCCATACTTTTTTTTTCAAAAGATCTCTCGAGTAGAAAAGTGCATAACCTCTAATACGAAGCACTACGTGCCTGTTTCAATCCATATAATGCCCTTTTTATTTTAAAAACATTATTTGGAAGTTTTGAATTTTTAAAATTTAGAGGTTGTTTAATATAAACATCCTCTTGAATCACCACATTTAAAAAGACACTTTTAACATCCAATTGAAATAATTTGAATCCTCTAAAATAAGCAAAGGCTAATAAAACTCTAGTTACTTCAAATCTCGCTACAAGGGTAAAAGACTCCTCAAAATCAATCCTTTCAATTTAATTATACCCCTTAGTCACCAATATAGCCTTATTTCTAATGAAAACTCCTGAGTCATACATTTTGTTTTTGAATACCCACTTAGTTTCAACTACACTTTAATCATTTGGCCTTACAATCAATTCCCAAACATCATATCTCACAAATATGGTTAATTCTTCTTAAATTGCCATAATCCAAAATTCATCCAAAAGAGCTTGATTTATATTTGTGGGTTCTATCATTGAAATAAAGATATAATAATTGGCTTCTTTGTTTAGTATATGCCTAGTCCTAACACCCTCACTAGGTTCACCTAAAATCAATTCCTTAAGGTGTTTTTAGAAAATCTCGAATTTCTAGGAAACTAATTTTCTAACTCCAAATTAACTTTCTCAATCCTTTGAGAGTTATTTTCTATTTCATCCTCTTCTAAATTTGGCTCTTCTAAAATTTTAGATTCATCAAATAAAACATGTGTGGTCTCCTTAATTACTAAAATTCTTTTGTTAAATACTCTATAAGATTTTCCAACAATAGAGTATCTAAGAAAAATTCCTTCATCTAATTTTGGATCAAATCTTCCTAAGTTAGATTTTTTATTATTATGTATGAATACCTTACATCCAAAAACATATAAATATGACAAATTAGGTGTTCTCCCCTAAGAAGCTAATATGGTGTTTGGTTTAATTTGGATATGATACTCACCCTATTTAGAACATAATATGAAGTGCTAACCACTTTAGCAAAAAAATATTTATGAAGTGAATATTCTGTCAACATGGCTTGAGCAGCTTCTATTAATATTCTATTCTTTTTTTTTTTACTATCCAAAATAAAAACTTTAAGCAAAGTACAAATCAAAATTACCACAAATAAAATAAATGTGAAAATTAAATGCGGAAGCAAATAATAAGAAAGAACACACCGTATTTATAGTGGTTCAGTCAAACCTTGACCTACGTCCACTCCTTGGAGGCACCCTCCAAGTATTGCACTAAAACAAGTTTCTCTCCTTTAGCCCCCACAACTAGGCGGAGAAGCACTTACAAAATCACTTCCACCTTCCCCGGTGCGGCGGAGTTGCCGGGTCCTTTGACACCAAAGTGAACTTCTTCTTTGGTTAACTTCCCTCAAGAGAAGCCTTGAATCCGACGGTATTAAGATGCAAGCCTGCCGGAGCAACCGTAAGGAATCCCCCTCCACACTCCCTTGAGTCCCCCCTCACAAGATCTTCTTCCTCTCTCAGACTTCACCCGTTCCTCACTCCCTTTCAAGCTTTCTCTCCCCCATAAGAACGAAGCTATAATGTCTGTCAAAGACACTTACAAAGTGTCAGGTCATAGCTTAAATAGATGATCTCAAAACGAGCTCATTAATGCAAGTTGCCAACATTATCATCCAGGATGATAGGCATATCTTCCTGTACGATCAGTTCAAATTCAGCTCATCAGCCCGAGATGATTTGGGACGATCAGAAGAAAATTAGTTACATCGTCCTGTCTGATCTCACGATTGTCCCGAACGATTAGTTTAAAACCGATTTTAATCGTCCTGATCTTCACCCTGAATAGATTCTGACTGATATAAATCGTCTAGGCAATCGTCCTGGCCGATCCTATGATCGTCTCAGACGATGTGATCATATCAATCAGCCATTAATGCTTTCCAAAGATACCAGATCAATTTATGCATAATTGGGTTAGATCATCCTGGATGATGTCTATATTGTCCTAGCCGATTTCCTAAATTAATGAATACTAATCTGATCATGGCGGTTGATTCTTTTTGAAATCCTGGATGATACAAGTATTGTCCAGGCCGACCGGCTCATGACGGCTGCCTTAATGAGGATGCCCTAATTAGGGTTTCTTCTTTTGGACCGTTCATCCAGGCCGATTTAAATATCGTCCTGGGCGATATTACCAAAAATAGAAATCTTTAGGGAACAACAGAAAAATCTTCCAAGCTACAAAACATCAGGAGCCACACTAAATACAATATACTCAAGAAAACAAAAAATGTATAAACTGACTCAGACCTAGTCTACCCAATCTTAAGCTGATTCCAAATTGCAGTCCGATCGTGTGAACCTAAAATATCAGTACATAAGGCAGTCGTAGAGAAATAAAAATGTTTGCTATCATCAAAATCATAAACCATTGATCCGCAACAATCTCCCCCTTTTTCATGATGGAAAATAATTCAATTTAAATTTTTCAAAAAAAAGTAATTTCTCTTAATCTCTCCCTCACTAGAATAAACCCTTTTAAAAAATAAGGGAGATAAAAAATATTTTTGTTGTTTTTAATTTTTTGAAAAAAAAAGATACAAATTCAAAATTACATTTTCCCCCTTTGACATTATCAAAAAGAGAGGAGGCACAAAAAACAAAACGAACAAAAGAAAAAAAAATGTTCCCTGATCTAGTGAAAAAGCAAATATTATTAAAATGAGAAAGTTACCTCTTAGTTTTAATCAAAAACTTAGTAGAATTGGATTGACAACGCATAGCCCAGAAAAGTTTAGAAATTCAAAATTTGATAATCCAAACTAAGTTCTTTAAAAAGGCTCAAAAACTTTTTAATTCAATATCTAAATCATGAAATAAATTAGAGATAGAAACAATCATTTTTCAAAAAGTCCTTCCATAAAATAATCTAATAGAAGATTAATGCACGAATTGTTGAATCAAGATTTTCAAACTCAAGTATCAAAAGTATCAAGGATTTTCTTAAGCGTTTAAGAAGTACAAGAAAAGTAAGCATTAAATTTTGTGGGCTTATTTTATGCCTCTTGACAATTGATTGGTGCACTGCGCATCTTTTAATTTTTAATACACTTTTATGTATATTTTTCAATTTGGCATCATTACTCATCTTTTATTTTTGGCATCATTGACCAATTTTTTAATATTCTACCTTTCTGAAGTCTTAAAAATAAAAGTAAACCCATCCTATTGATAAAGCAAATTCTTGATTAAGAAAATTATGAGTTAGATTCAATAACTTGCAAAAGATCCCTATGAGATAAATAAAATGAAGGGAGAAAAAAAAATTCATTTTCAAAGACTAATTTAAAAGATGAAAAAGATTTTAAATCAAAAGTAGAATAACCTCTTTTAGGAAATAGAGATTGAGAGTTAAAAATATGAGTTTCCTTTCTTTGACTATTTTAGAGAAGTCAAACACAATTTACCAAAGATTTCAAAAAAAAAAAAATAGGAAGTAGATTTTTCATTTTTAGAAAAAATGAATGTGTGTGTTGATCAGAGAAAAAAGTTTCATGAAAACAAAAATTTCAAAGAATAAACAAAAGAAAAATATAAAATAAAAATGAAAAACATAAAAACAAAAACACAATACAAAAACACGAAAGGCTTTTAACCACTATCTCTCTCCTGGTCTAATGCTTCAGAAAACATATCTGCCCATGAGATTTTTTGCCTTTCATTATTTCACCAATTTAAATTTTGTTTCGCCTTGCCCTTTTCTTTCGTAGGAAGAATTTTTAAATTTGGGCACTGATTTTTCATATGTCCAGGCTTCCTACATCGAAAGAAAATAACATCAGAAGGAATATGAACACCCTTGCCATTTTTACCTTTTTTCTACTTTTGCTTATGCTTTGATGAGCTTTGTGATTTACTTGAC